>NW_028261382.1:157755337-158055337 GCF_051295495.1 Thamnophis sirtalis
TGTGCTATGTATCTACTCTGATGAAAAACCAAAACTGAACAATGGTAACAAGGGTCGAAATCAATAGCAATAGCACTTATATTCTACTTTGCAGTGCTTTACAGCCCTCTCTAACTGGTTTACAGAATCAGCATATTGCCCCAATGATCTGAGTCCTCAGCCTTTCATCCTTCCGAGGTGGATAAAATGAGTCAACCTTGAGCCTGGTGAGATTTGAACTGCTGAACTGCAGCTAGCAGTCAGCTGAAGTAGCCTGCTGTGCTGCACTCTAACCACTACACTACCTCATCAATGGCCAGATGTTGATAATGATTAACTTTTTTTTAATTTTTGGAAGATAAAAAGGGTTGGTCAGTTCCACAAATTTGTCTTACCAACCAGGAATACCAACACTTGGGGTAGATTTTCCAAGACACCTGCTAGTGGTATTGGAGCTCATTCCCAAAATTGCTGGTGCTCTATAATTCAAGAGAAGCCCAAATAACCACAAGGGACTGGTAGCAATGAGAAAATGCCAGTAACCAGTTGGTGAATCTCTACATCAGTGGTTCCCAAATTTGGCAACCTTAAGCTCTGCTGGCTGGAGAATTCTGGGAATTGAAGTCCACAAGTCTTAAAGTTGCCAAGTTTGGGAACCACTGCTCTACATCATCTTTTTTTTTTTTAAATCAAAATATAAATAGTAAAACCATTACTACCTTATGGATATTTAGTCATGCAGGAGTTGTGCTCTTGCTAGTCAGGTGATACCACTGAAAGTTTCACTCAATGGGATACTGTCAGTGTCACATTACATAATCTAATTGATTTTGCTGCCTGATATCCTACTCTCAGATGACCAAATCTTGGTTCTATACAGAGAAGCTCTATGCCTAAATAAAAACAGACTCAGAACTTCTCCTGATTCATTTAACTGAGAACCTTTAGGAAAGTAGTAGTAAATGCTTCTGTGCTTCTATGTTTTTTATAGATCATTGTATATTGCTACATATACAGTATAACACAAGAAAGTTTCAAGAAAAAATCTTTCTCACCAGACCGGATTAAAGGAAAGCTTAGTCAAGCAGCCAGATACCAATCAACACCTCGGTCTCTTGCTAATCTTCTTTCAGAAAAGTTACCATACCTGGCCTGATTTCAAAGGAAGTGTTGACATCATTTCTTCCTGTGCAACCAGCAAGCTCCGAACATGGCTATGTTTCACACTCTGAGATCTCATCAAACCTTGTTCCATGTCCTTAGTATCACAATTGTGCATGCAGGGTAGACATGGCCCCACATGAATGAGGGTCAAAGCAAAATAAATCAATTTCTGACAATACATGCTGATAATTCCTTTTCAATCAATATGCATCTGTGGAAAGAAAGGGGAAAAGAGTAACTCTTAGAGCAGAAACCTTGTTTCTGTGTCAAATTGATGAAAACCACCTTTTTAAAAAGTATCTTTGATTCAATGTTTGTTTTTCAGAAACATGTAAATCGGTGGTGTAATTCATTTGGTTCAATCTGGTTCAGGTGAACCAGTAGTGGTGGCAGTGGGAGGTTCCGCCCACCCACCCAGATATCATCACATCCCATTTTGACGCTCTGCACATGCATGTAAGATCCTGAACATGCGCAGAATTGGCGCGTGCATGCTCACATTTGCAAACTGGTAGCGAAGGTAAGTTGATTTCACCCCTGATGTAAACCCATAAATAGGATAGACACAGGAAAATCATTTTTTATCATAGCTGACCAATTAAGCTTTCACATTATTGTTATGGAATCTAAAAACAATTCTAAAAAATATTTAGCCATACAGTATAAGCACTTAAAGGAGAAAACAATGAGTCTTTCCCCTTTGTTTTTCTTTTCTTTTTTCTTTTTGGTCAATTTTAATCAGTCCTGCAACAGAATATATGTTTTTCCTTAGTGAAAAGTTTTCCAGCCTCAGTAACTTTAAGATGCATGGATTCCAACTTCAAACATGCTGTCTGGATAACTCTCAAACTTGAAATCTATACTTCTTAAAATTGCAAAGTTTGAGAAATACTATCCTAGCAGGATTTCTGGGGAAACAATGGCAGACTGAAGATAGCTCTGTAGTGAATGAAGCTGACAGCTTCAGTGGAGAAAGGAGTCAGTAAATAGTTTGGCTCCCTGAACTCTCTGGATCAAGAAGTGAAACCAGATTGCTCACAGGTGCTCCTTACAAAAATCTCCACAAAAAGATCCTAAAAACAGTAGCTTCCAGTGGGTTTCAGAACTCTGGGATCTATGAGAAAACCATCTTCTCTAAGCTGTAGTTTGGCTCCATCAAACGGACACTGGGTTTGCACACTAGCTCACTTACAGTAATCAATTGTGGAAATGGCTTGTTACAGTAACTACTTTTTAGATATTAAGAATCTTCCAAAAGACAGGTTTCATTGCACCATGTTATTTTCCTACAATCCTCAGTGAACAAACTTTCATGTAAATTTAAGAACATAAAGAAAAAATATTTTATTTTGATATAAAAAAAACAAAAGGAGGGCTAAAAAGTTCAGTTTGGAAAGTTGCAAATAGAAATAAGACTTTGAAACTAATTATGAAACTCCTTCCTGTGGGTTATTTAAAATCTCATTAAAATATATGATGATTTTGAATTTAATTGCAATAAATCTTCCCCTGGGAAAATGTTGTGGATTAGGAAGAAAAAAAAATGATGAGGAGACCTGAAGGCTGGTCAACAGACAGAATTAAAAATTACAATTGAAAGAGAAGATGTATATTGACACAGAATTGAGAAAAATATTTTAACCCTGGAAGAACTATTCAAGACTATTTGGTAACAATGTACTTAGAACTTTTTTTTAAAGACCATCTGCTACTATAAAAGTGTCTTTAGAAGAAAAGGTGGATATATGAGAATCAGGCTGTTTTGGATAAGGATTTAAAAATGACAGACTACAGGAATGATATGGACAAAGATGTTACACAAGATTTACAAATGAAACCAGGTGAGGTTTTAATAGCCACAAGGCACACAAATATAGTAAAATAGAGCAGGCGGGTCAAACCTGTGGAGCACAGGCCAGATGTGTCACACGTTAACCACAGCCACCCCGGTTTAGCAAAGGGGGGAAAGTCATGATACATCATGTGTTGACAATGTAACACCATGGGTTTGACACTCCTGAAGTAGAGGAATGACTTGGATATGTGGATTTGAACTCAGAAGAGTGACTTGAACATATTTTTTTAACCTTCGACTTATAGAAGAGATATGTTACAATTGTAAAAGAATTCCAGAAAAAATAAATAAAAAATAAAAAAACCAAACACACACACACACACACACACACACACACACACACACACACACACACACACACACACTTTCTTAATAGATTTTAATGGGTTTTACTTCAGGAAGATGAATGATAAGGCTTTAAAAGTTTATTTATATATGTTATCATTAATGTATGAAATTAGGCATTTTATAAAATGCCTAGGCAATCTACAGAATGCCAAAAAGTCAAAGTATGAAACACTTAATATTTCACATATTTCCTAGACATATGTGATGCCAGAAGGCAATCCAGAAGGTATAAGCCAGACTTTTACTGGTAATTACTTCTTGTAATTCAATAATGAAATCCATAGATATTTCCTTCCATGGAGCTTCAGGACGGGCCACGCCTTGGAGCAGGCCTTGGGGCTTTCCTGGTGGGCGTTTTGTGGCAGCACATGTAGGGCAACTGGCCACATAGGACTCAATGTCCTTCTTCAATGAAGGCCACCAAAATTGTCTTTTAATGAGATGTAAAGTTTTCACAGATCCAAAATGGCCTGCCCTACATGAATTATGGGCCCGTTGTAGAAACAAAGTCCTAATGGTAGCAGGAACATACACTTTAGCTCCTATCCAAGCTAGACCATCTTTTATGGTGCACTCATTTGAATGTTGTTTAAACCATTCATCGGATTCAAGGCCCTCCTTGAGTTTGAAGATGAGTTCCTTTGTGACCTCAAAGGTAGAGTTGCTCTGGCTTCTGGTGACCAGCGGAGCAGCGAGACTCTTTGCCGGAATGACTAGGTGAACCATGCTAAGCTTTCAGCTGTTGTATTGTGGGAGACTGGACAGAGCATCTGCCATAAAATTCTTCTCCCCTGGGATATACTTTAAAATGAAATTGAACCTGTTGTGCCTACCTCATCTGTTTAGGAGATAACTTTCGAGGGGTCTTTAATGCCTCCAAATTCTTGTGATCAGTCCAAAAGTCTAAGAAACTGGGTCCTAAGTACGTCGGTCCATTTCCCATTGTGAAGGTTATTAATCCTGTGTCTGTGCGATTGGAACTACTGAAGTATCTTAACCGTCTTTACTTGGTATTTCATGTCAACCTTTTGAAGCCAGAACACACTTCCTCTTTGCAAGTTCCTCTACCTACACCACCTGCCCCTCTTCTTAATGAAGGAAAGCAACATTTTGAGATTAAGGAGATTTTGGACTCTAGAAAACGTAGAAATCGAATTCAACATCTAGTCTCCTGGAAACATTTTTTCCCCTCCCAGGCTGAATGGGTCGATAAGTCCCACATTAGGGCTCCTGGACTTTTACATAAATTCTACTCTACCTACCCTGATAAGCCGTGACCTGAATTGACTTTTACATTTCTATCTTTTTCTTGCCCCTGTTTTGTGTTCTTCGTATGTTTGTTTGTTTTTTTTCTTGCAGGGATGACTTCCTTTCCTGACGGAGGGCCAGATGTCAGCCTCTGTCAGCCTCTAAAAATCAAAATTGAAAGATTATGGCATAAACTGATCATGGTGTTCCCCGTAGTTATCAGCACACTGGATGCCACACCAAAAAATCTTGAATGGGACTTAGAAAATCTGTATGTCAGCCTCTGTTTTGCTGCTTGCTTTTTGGCTGCCATTGAAATGGGGAGGGGGGCATGGTATTTGAGTAAGGGAATTATTCTGTATAGGAGTGACTGTAATAAGGGAGTTGTTCTCATCATCAACTGCGCATGCTGGAGAGAGGGGAGTTGCCGCCAAGGCCAACTGTCCGGCAAACCAACCTGATGATTATTTTTGAGGATGTCTCCCACATGATACCTATGGGGTATTTGGATTGGACTATGGGATGGGGTTACCAAGGGGAGGGGGTTGGGTCACATATTGATATCTATGATTATGCGTGCTTTTGCCTCAGATCTTGCTTTGCTAGCTGCTATCTACTCATGACCAGTAGAAGTACTCTTAATTCTGCAAAATTGAGTTGAGTGGTTTCTTTCTTGGTTACTGAGGGAGGCCGCCATGACAGATACTTTTTTTAGTTGAGATTTCAGGATGGCTAGAATTGTAGACCTGCTCCCCAAATTTTATACATCACCTTCATAGGATGATGAATTATTTATCCTAGACACTTTCTATATTCCCTATTATTGAAATGCCATATAGTGCAACTTTCACAGAACTCAGTAATAAAAGAAACATTATCAGACCTGACTAACAAGCACCATTCAATATATCATCATTTTCACCTACTTCACAAATGAAATAACCCCATTCCACCCCCAGCATATTAGACAGGTATCATGCTTAAAAAAAATCAGTCCCGGTTTGAGGAAAATATATATATTACTTTTCAGCTGTAAATTAACTGATATATTAATCTTCCATTTCTGACAACAGTTCTTTTGCTTAATGAATTTCAATTGTTATCTTACTATGTATAGAACAGAATGGTATAAACAGGAGCTTGTTAATACATTGATGTCACATTCTACTGATATATCTATCAGCTTAATAAGTCTATAGAAATGATGTTCCCTTTTTACAATAAGCATCTCACGTTATTGTCAGATTGACAAAGTCTTGGCACATAACACTCCAGATATAACTGTGGTTGAAAAAGAAGAAATGGTGACAAATTGACATGGCAATACCAGTAGAGTCAGTAGAATAAAAAGCAAAGAATTGGAGAAGATCACAAGTTTCAACATCTAAAAATCAAAATTGAAAGATTATGGCATAAACTGGCCATGGTGTTCCCCATGGTTATCAGCATACTGGAAGCCACACCAAAAAATCTTGAATGGGACTTAGAAAATCTGTATGTCAGCCTCTGTTTTGCTGCTTGCTTTTCGGCTGCCATTGAAACAAAAGCTGACTGAGACAGAGAGACGATGGGCTATATGGGAAAAGGAGGCTGTTGCAGTCAGGTGGGCCTTGATGACCTGGTGACATTTCCTGGAGGGGGCTAGACACCCTTTTGAGGTGTGGACTGATCACAAGAATTTGGAGGCATTGAAGACTCCTCAAAAGTTATCTCCTAAACAGATGAGATAGGCGCAACATTTCAACAGGTTCAACTTCACTTTAAAGTATATCCCGGGGGGGGGGGGAGAGAACTTTATGGCAGATGCTTTATCCCAACTCCCACAATACAACAGCTCAAAGCTTAGCGTAATTCACCCAGTCATCCAAGCGAAGAGCCTCACTGCTCCGGTGGTCACTAGAAGCCAGGGTGGCTCAGGGTGGACCTTGTTTTCAAACTCAAGGAAGGTCTTGATTCTGATGAATGGTTTAAGCAACATTCAAATGAGTGTACCATGAAGGATGGTCTAGCTTGGATAGGAGCTAAACTGTATATTCCTGCTACCATTAGAATTCTCATTCTACAATGGGCCCATGATTCACGCATGGCTGGCCATTTTGGATTTGTAAAATCCCTGCACCTCATTAAAAGACAAATTTGGTGGCCATCATTAAAGAAGGACATTGAGTCTTATGTGGCCAGTTGCCCCACATGTGCTGCTGCGAAACGGCTGCCGGGGAAACCTCAGGGCGTGGCTCCATGGAAGGAAATATCTATGGATTTCATTGTTGAATTACTAGAAAGTCAAGGTAATACTGTGATTTGGGCCGTTATGGACTTGTTTTCCAAACAGGTTTATTTTGTTCCTTGTTCCAAAATCCCATTGGCTAAATCCTTGACTAAATTGTTCATTACACATGTGCATCATCTACATGGTGTACCAGACCGCATCATCTCTGATAGGGGGGTCCAGTTTACCTCCTTATTTTGGAAGGAGTTTTTGAAGTTGTTTAGCTCTGCTCAGGGGCCATCATCCTTAAACTAACGGAGCTTGTGAAAGGACTAATTTGGTGTTGGAACAGTGCCTCCGATATTTCATCAATTATCAGCAAGATAATTGGGTTGAGTTATTACCTCATGCTGAAGTGGGCTACAACAACTCAGTGCAACAGCAGTACGGGTTTTATCCCATTTAAAATAGTGTTTGGCCATGATTTTGTACCTATCCCAGAGGTACCACGAGAAAAGCCACAAGTCCTGTCCCTCTCCAAATGGAGTGACCAACTCCGCGAAATCTGGCCTTTGGCATACCGGGCACTGGATGCTGCTCATTGAGCGCATAAGAAACAAGCAAAACAAAAGAGAACAAAACCAAGAGAATACAAAGTTGGAGATCGGGTGTTTTTGGCTACCAAATTTCTTCAAACCACCCAAAAATCTAAGAAGCTGGGTCCTAAATACATCAGTCCATTTCCGGTGGTAAATATTATTAACCCTGTGTCAGTATGCCTGGAGTTGCCTAAGTACTTTAACCATGTTTACCCAGTGTTTCATGTCAACCTTCTGAAGCCGGAACACACTTCTCCTTTGTGAATTCCTCTACCTGCTCCGCCTGCCCCTCTTCTCATTGAGGGAGAGCAACATTTTGAAATTAAGGAGATTTTGGAATCTAGGAAACATAGAAATCGGATTCAGTATCTAGTCTCAGCATTTCCCCCCTCCCAAGCTGAATGGGTCGATGCTGCAGAGAGAGGAGTTGCCGCCAAGGCCAACTGTCCGGCATACCAACCTGATGATTATTTTTGAAGATGCCTCCCACGTGACACCTGTGGGCTGTTTGGATTGGACTATGGGATGGGGTTACCAAGGGGAGGAGGTTGGGTCACATATTGATATCTATGATTACGTGCGATTTTGCCTCAGATCGTGCTTTGCTTAGCTACTATCTACTCATAACCAGGTAAAGTACTCTTAATTCTGCAAAATGGAGTTGAGTGGTTTCTTTCCTGGTTATTGAGGGAAGCAGCCCTGACACTATACTGAAATAGTAATAGCATAAACTTATATATAGCTTCATTGTGTTTTATAGCCCTCTTTAAGCAGTTTACAGAGTCAACATATTGTTCCCAACAATCTGGGTCCTCATTTTACTGACCTTGGAAGGATGGAAGGATGAGTCAACCTTGAGCCGTTGAAAATCAAACTGCTAGCAGCCGGCATGAACTAGCCTGCAATACTTTATTTTAACCACTGCACCACCATGGATCTTAAAATGCAAACAAAATTTCCCTCTGTCGGTTATGAAAGCCTGCACTTTTTGGATCTGCACATATATTATGCCAATATACAACAACATCCCGGATTCTTGGAGAAAAAGGAGGCCAACACCAGCTGCCTTTATTTCATATTGTTGTGAACATAATAATAAAGTTTATTCCTATAATAACTGTATCAATAGTACTAATTAATTAGCCTTTTCATTGCTTTTCAAAAGCAATTTAATTCTTACAGTCAGCACAATGAGGACCAGATGATACACCTGCTTCTCCATGTTGATTAATTAAGAATAGTGTATACTCTTAGCTAGAACAAATGCTTATTAGAAATTAGTTGATTTCTATGTCTTGATAAGTTTCTTTTTGTTTTCCTTTGGTTTTACAAAGTAATGTAACATAAAACTCTTCCATCTGCATCTTTTTAATGGAATCCAATACAGATTAAACTCTGCCAAGGTGGCGCAGTGGTTAAATGCAGCACTGCAGGCTACTGCTAGATCAGCAGGTCAGTGGTTCAAATCTCACCGGCTCAGGGTTGACTCAGCCTTCCATCCTTCCGAGGTGGGTAAAATGAGGACCCAGATTGTTGGGGGCAATATGCTGACTCTCTGTAAACCGCTTAGAGAGGCCTGAAAGGCCTATGAAGCGGTATATAAGTCTACTGCTATTGCTATATTGCTATTGTTATTAGACAGGGAAGTAGGTTTGCTTTATGAAAATGTATTTCAAAACGTTAGGTTGCTGTATCTAACAGATTCTCATGAATTTTAATTGCTATCAGATACATGAAGTCCATGACCTGTCAAGAAATTAATTCAGGCAAATTGATGATAAAGGATTACCTACTTTCTACAAATGTTCTACCACCATTACATACTGTATCAAAAATATACTTAAAGCTGGGACAACTAAAGTAACTGTCCCTGTTAATTATCCATAGTATTAATTTCAATGCTTCTGGAAAGTTCTTTGTTCCTTTATATAGAGATAATATAATTTGTTGCCTGTTCTTCATTGTTCTCCTTGCTGTTGCCTGTATTTTGCCAGTTTCACCTGATTGTGAAGTTTCTTAATGTTAATAAACATACAGCTATAAACAAGTAAATATATAGTTATACTTCCTGCTAGCCAAACTGAGTGATAGATCTACTTATTTTTACTTGAAACTGACTAGGAACATGTACTGTGCAAACTAAACTTGGAAATTAAATCACCCACTAGAGGACTCTAGGTTGTGACATATGGAAATTATTTTGTTTATCCCCCAAAAAAGTATTTTCAGAAATTCAGTTACCTATATTTGTTTTTCTGACAGATTTCCATGAATTTTATTTGTTGCCGAATATGAATATGCATAGTCTACTTCATGTTAAGAATTCAAACAGATTCTTTCATTGCACACTGAGGAATTGGAGAACTAAACAAACATATCTCAACCTGTCACCAATATACACCCCGAGCATGCTTCATGCTAATCAGTAATTATTAAAGGATCATTTTTCACACATAAAAGAGCTAGTTTTTTTATTACAGTTAAGGGAGTTTCATCCTTGTGAATGCTCTCTATTTATTTTTTTCTATTTGGTTAATGTTCTCCTTTTATTGTCTTTATGCTGATATCTTAACTCTAGTATGTAAGCTGCCTAAAGTGAGTTTGATGACTGAGGCAAATAAATAAACAAATGAATAAATGCATGCTGAATATTCACAGAACAGTTGTTTGATCATCTTATTGAGATGTTTTATGTGACAATAGCTTCATTGGCTTTCATCCCATCTTTGAACATAATTAAACCTTTGGTTATGACCTGGAAAAAAAAAAAAAAACCAGACTCTTGGATCAAACTGATAGAATAGCATTTTCTCCCATATGCAGCTGCCTGGGGATGACTGGGAAATTTTTTAAATATTCCATCACTATCAGAATGACAATTCTAAAGCAAATACAGGAAACAAATCTAACTCTATTCCTGCTCCATCACAGCAGCTGGCCAAGTCTCATTTGTCTTGCCCCAGTGCCCCACGAGATATTGAATTTTAAACTAATTTGTCTGTTAGACAAGGTACATTTTTAACTGATGAGTTCCTCTCTTAATTTTAGTTTATCTGCATTGTTAACTATCTTATGTACCATTTTTAAATGCAAATATCACATAAATACTTGTTGGATAAATATTTGTGTAACATCTCCAAGAATAATACATTTTAAAACTCAGTATAGCTTCTTATAAATATTACCTTTTCAAGGTTATTACAGTCAAAATTCTGCCAAAAACTCTTAAAGTGTGATGTACTGGATGCCATAGATATAGTAGAAAAAGCTTATTGCACATTAAATAACTCAGATCATCTGAAAATTTCACAAGAATAGCTAATGCTCTAAATAACTCTGAAATTTGAGATTATCTCAATCAATCAGAATAGACCTGGAAGGGACCTTGGAGGTCTTCTAGTCCAACCCCATGGAGGAGACCCTATACCATTTCAGACAAGTGTTCTGACCTAGGCTTCACCAAATCACGAAATAGACTTTCTGTCCCCCCAAAAAACCCTTTTTATTTGGCTAATTTTAATTCCTAGCATTCACATCCAGCAAAGTCCTGGCCAACAGTCATTCAAGGGTGAATTGAAAACACAGACCTTATCTGTCCTTGGATAGTGCCAAGCCAATAGCTTCCAGACACAATGCTGTACAAAGAAATACTTTGCAAAGAATCTCTCAGATAAGAAAATCTTCACACTAATTAACTCTCCTGCAAACACCACTCTCTTTTTGCTCCTATTTATTTCCAATGGGAGAGGCTATTCAGCATTCCTTGTGCCTTTACTCCCGAGTCCACCTCTGTTCCTTAATTGTTCCATTCTTCTGACAGCTCTGGGCATGCACACATCGGGAACAGGCTCCAGCTTTTCTTCAGCCCACTTATCTCCGATTCAGAAGGTAACTGATAACTGATGGATGGCCCTGGCCCCATCTCTGCCTCTGACACAGAGCACTCAATAGAGCCTTCCCCAGACTCCAGGACTGGCCCATATTCCTCCCCAACCTCCTCACTGTCTGAGTCTGCTGCTAGTTCTGCTGGCCACTTGGGCGGGCCACAACAACAAGTGACTATCCAATTTTTTCTTTAAAAAAAAAAAAAACCAAAAAAACACCTCAAGTGATGAAGCTCCCCATGACGAGCTGTTCCACTGGTTAATTGTCCTTATGCCATCCTAAATATAGAATTGCCCATTCAAAAAAATCTCAATCTCTTTGTACATACAAACAAACCAATTGTTATTAACAAGAATTCCTCAGTAAAATAATTTGATTTATTATTCAATGGCAGCTTGAAAAGGGTTGAAATTTTTACAGGTATTTGCTGGTGAAATCATTGTCATGATTAGTATTCCTCAACATAGTAGAATGAAAAAAGGAGGACCTTGTTTATAGATCCTATGTCTGGAAAAATGGTCAGAACCCAACAATTCTAAGTCTATGCTCGTTTTTGGCAGCAAAGATACCAATCTCCGTGACCCGTTAAAACCGCACTCGACTAAACTGCGCTCGACTAAACCGTGTCACTGACGTCATCAACAGGGCGACAACAGACAGCGCGGAGAAAGAAGGGCGCTTTAAATAGCACTTTGAAAGCAAGCCGATTCAACTTAAGGTAAGAGTTAGGTTTAGGGTTAGGTTAAGGGTTAGGGTTAGGTTTAAGGTTAGGTTAAGGGTTAGGGTTAGGTTTAGGGTTAGGTTAAGGGTTAGGATTAGGTTTAGGGTTAGGTTAAGGGTTAGGTTTAGGGTTAGGGTTAGGGTTAGGGTTAGGGTTAGGTTTAGGGTTAGGTTAAGGGTTAGGTTTAGGGTTAGGATTAGGATTAGGTTTAGGGGGGTTAGGTTTAGGTTTAGGGGTTAATTTTAGGTTTAGGGTTTACAGCGTGCTTCTGTCTCCGCGCTGTTGTCACCCTTTTGATGACGTCAGTGACGCGGTTTAGTTGGGTGCGGTTCAGTCGAGCGCGGTTTTGTCAGTGAACCACCAATCTCAGAATGGAGTTTGTTTCAGATTGGGGAGTGTTTATTCCTCTACACTTTATAAATAATTGCACTTGTAGGCAAATCTTATTTCAACATTACAACGTAGGTAGAAGAGGGTATATTTGCAATTTTCATACAAAATAGGATATAGTGAAAATGCATTTATATTTTAATTATTTAATAAAACTTAATTTGTTTCATTCAAATATTTGAACACATAGAAACTGGGACATCATGAGTTCCAGCTCTTTTTTAGGCAGGGGTGACTTTGGGGCAGACATTCCCTCTCAACCCAATCCACTTCAGATTTGTTGTGGGGAAAATAAGGAAGAAGATTTAATACTAGCTATGTTTGCTACCTTGAGCAATGGATAAAATAATAAAGGGGAGATAAAAATATAAACGCATAATATTTGCATATATGTAAGAACTTTTAATACTATTCCAGGCAAGGAATGGTGAGATAGTACATTTCTTCCGATAGAAATTTTTTTCCCCATTTTCATAGCATATCAAGGTTCAAGGTTTAATACACTTGTATGCTGCCCTATTCCCGGAGGGACTCAGGGCGGCTAACAAACCAAAAGGGAAGGGATATATAGAAAAAAGCAAAAGGCAAGCAAACAAAATACGGAAACAATTTAAAAACAGTCAACAGCCACACAGTTCGAGTGGGGATGGGATAAGTAGACCAATCCCATAGAACCTTACTGATAGCATATAATCACATGTATACTATTACATAGTCAATATCATGTTGTATTATTAAGTAATTACATCAATTCATCTTACCATCAACTACCAAAAAAAACCAAAAAACCAGTTATTGGCTCTTCTACTCTCCACACACTATATTTATACCTTATACAACACTTTCTTCCCCTCTCTCCTTCCCCTTTCCACATCCTTTCCTCCCTCCATCATTTTCTACTCTACTTCCCCTTCCTTTTTCCTTCTCCTCTCTCCCCTTACCACTCCTCCTTGTACACCTCATCTTCCCCCCTCCCCCTCTCCCAGATAGCTTATGATTAAGATCAGAATTGATACAAATTGTTTATAGTTAGCCTAGCAAGGAGGAGCTAAGCTCAATTCAAAGACGTTATTAATTTTCTACTTTCTCTTTAAGTATATTCTAAACTGTATTTGTTAAAGATTTATACCTTGTATTGGTTCTGGGAAGTCAGGGGGGGAAGGTTTGGGGGGGTTGGGGGGAGGGGGGAGGGATGTTGGACTTTAAGGTATTATGATTGTACATGTATACTGCTATTTTTTTTCTTTTTTATGTATATTGAAATGGAATTATAAATACCATCAACACAAAAGGGAGTTTGCTCTGAAGCTGAAATACACCAAGTGGATTAGAGGAAGAGTGGGAAGCAGAGGATAGAAGAAAGATAGGAAGAGAGGGACAGGAGACAGTACATTTCTGAATGAGAGAAGATGATGCCGTGACCATAAGGACTGGTAAGTAGACCAATCCCATAGAACCTTACTGAATAAGGAGAGGATGGGCTTTGACCACTTGTGTTCCAGAAGGGGAAACAGCATTCACTACCAAATCTAGGAAATTCCCTCTCTAGTACATATAAACTACTTAAAATTCCTTTATTAAAAAAAAAAAAGTCCACAGCAAGTTACTTGACCTGGCAGCGGGGAGAAGTTTCGGTCAACAACTGTGGCCCAGTAAACCAAACTGTTTCCATTCATTGACTATATCTCAAATATAGTACAGTTAGCATACTGACCTAACTGGAATAGATAATAATGTTGCATAGATGCATTTAACATATTCCACTATCTTCCTCCCTCTCTCTCTCTCTCTCTCTCTCTCTCTCTCTCTCTCTCTCTCTCTCTCTCTCTCTCTCTCTCTCTCTCTCTCTCTCTGTGTGTGTGTGTGTGTGTGTGTGTTTGTGTTTGTGTGTGTGTGTGCCTTGCCTTTGCAATGTAGTGGCCCCAAGGCATATAAATTCAGGTTCTGCTTTTACTCATGGCTACTCAGCAATGTATCAAAGCTTTGTCGGGGGTCCAATATATACTGTATTTTTGCTTGTATGCATGCAAATAAAATAATGTTATATCTTCAATGTGAGTTGGTTTCTTCAGATGAGCCACATTTGGGCCACAACAATATACTTGCATTCCATCTGGACAACCAGATATAAAATCTGGGGAAATTCTTAAAGGATTCAGAATTTGAGGTCCCATACATATGACAAAGCAAAGAAATGTTGGAATAGAATTTACATCTTAATGCAGAAGATTTTCAAAGTGAATATAAAAATAAAACCAGAAACAATTTTTGGGGGGTTTAAATGGATAAAGACTTGGGAAAAAAATGGAACTCTATATTGATGGAAGCAAGATTACTTTATGCACCAAACTGAAAGGACACTTTGAGTCCTACAATGGATGAGTGGCTGCAAAAGTTGATCGAGCTAGTAGAGATGGCTAAACTGACTGCTTTGATTAAATTAAAAAAATATATATTATTATTTTAGTTTCTACTTGGAAACTGCTTTTGGAAACTTTGTGCTTGAGATGGAAAAAAATGAAACTTTGATTTGGAGGTTTTACTGATTCTCTAAGTTTGTTGTTATAGAAAAGGCTAGTTTATATTATTATGCAAAAGTTTTTTTTTAAAAAAAATGAGATTTGACACCATTATCCTATTTTACTGCACCAAAGGGAATAAGATGTCATTTTTTTTCTTTTTTCCCTTTGCCCTACACTTTTCCATTTCCTTTTTCCTCCCTTACTTTCCCACTGTTTCCTTTTTTATTTTTATATTATGTATTTTAAATTAATTAAAAAAACAATTGGCGGACTCATGAGTGGTATTTTTTTCCCAGCAGATTCACCTATTTTGGAATAGGAATAGTGGCAAAAAAGCCACATTCAATTTAAGATTTAAATATCTGATACCTCTTTTCCCACTTATATCTGCCAGCCAAGCAAGATCTGGTGGGAATATCCTTTAATTTGTAAACACTGGTTTACCATCTAGCATTCTATGTGCACCCAGACAGTTATTGACTTATTCATCAAGTTATATATTATTTATCTCCTTATTTTACAATACATGCTATTTCCCAGTTCATACATGTTTGAGATGTAGTTTACAGTAATAACATTAAAAATACAGAAGTCACCTATCCTCAAACTTAGTAACATAAACATAAATAATAAATGATAATAAGATATTCCATACCAAAGGCCATAGAAATCACAAAAAAGCCTGCCAAATGGCTGATTAAATACAATACAATATAATAGCAATGTTGGAAGGGACCTTGGAGGTCTTCTAGTCCAATCCCCTGCCTAGGCAGGAAACCCTATACCATTTCAGTGAAATGGCTATCCAACATCTTCTTAAAGACTTCCAGTGTTAGGGCATTCACAACTTCTGGAGGCAAGCTGTTCCACTGATTAATTCTTCTAACTGCCAGAAAATTTCTCCTCAGTTTTAAGTTGCTTCTCTCCTTGATTAGTTTCCACCCATTGCTTCTTATTCTACCCTTAGGTGCTTTGGAGATTAGTTTGACTTCCTCTTCTTTGTGGCAACCACTGAGATATTGGAACACTGCTATCATGTCTCCCCTAGTCCTTCTTTTCATTAAACTAGACATACCCAGTTCCTGCAATCATTCTTCATATGTTTTAGGCTCCAGTCCCCTAATCATCTTTGTTGCTCTTCTCTGCACTCTTTCTAGAGTCTCCATATCTTTTCTACATTGTGGCGACCAAAACTGAATGCAGTATTCCAAGTGTGGCCTTACCAAGGCTTTATAAAGTAGTATTAACATTTTATCAACACAAATAAAATGATCTTTACTACCATGCGAAATACCAGTAAAGCTCAACACATTGGATGTTGTACAAAATGGGGACCACTATAATTTGATGCAGGGAAAAGGCTTTATGCCTGTGATGGCAAACTTATGGCAAACCCATAGGTGGCACCCAGAGCCAAAGTTGCTGGCAAGTCAGCCAACAGTTGATTTTCAATCTTCCGAAGGTTGTTTTCGCCCTCTCCAGGCTTCAAGAAAGCCTCAGAAGCCTAGGAAGGGCGAAAAACAGGCCCAATGGGCCAACTGGAAGTTCAGAAATTATCCATTTCTGCCTTCCGGAGGGTGTCTCAGTGGGGACAGGGAAGGCTGTTTTCACCTCCCCAGGCTTCAGGAAAGTCTCCGGAGCCTGGGGACATTGAAAACTCCCCCCTGCACAGGCGGGTGTTGTGCATGAATGTGAGGGGGACGTTGTGCATGCATGTGCAGGTGGGTGAGGCACATTTCATTGTGGGTCTGGGCATGTGCACATACACTATAGCGTGCACACAGACAATTTTGGCATGCCTTTACAAAAAGGTATGCCGTCACTGCTCTGTGCTATTCTCTACACATGTACACATGGGCTGGGTACTTGGAGGGATGGAATCTGAAATACCTTGGAGCCAGGTAATGTAAGTGAAATCTGGCATTTTGAACTGGGCTCGGAATCTAATAAGAAATCAATGAAGGAATCAGATAATATATATTCCACTATGGTATAGATTTGTACCTGCTAGTAACCAGGCCCATGCATTTTGTACCAACTGAAGTTTCTGGGTCTCTCTACTCCATGTAGTATATTGTAGAATAATTTAATTGTGTAGTGATGAAGGTAAGAGTTATATTGGGCTTTGTGTTCACCTGTAAAGCAAGGCTGAAATGCTACCGGTTCGGACTTGGTCACCTGAACCAGTAATAAAAAAAAATACCAGTTCACCCAAACTACTAGTAAAAAAAATACTAACGGTTTGGGCAAATTGGTATTTCCGACGATCAGCTGTGACGTGTGGTTTATATTTTCTAGGAAGCAGGATTTCATGCTTTCTAGTTAATCTAAATCAAGTGGCACAGCGGATCCCACCCACTGTTCTACTTACCTCTCAGGTGTGCTTGGTAGCAGGCTCTGCCCACCTGCCCGGACATCATCACATCTGTTTTTGATGCTCTGTGCATGAACCTAAGATCTTGCACATGTGGGGAGGTGGAACATGCTCACATTTGTGAACCGGTAGTGAAGATGCTGTAATGGGTGCATCAGTGACAACAGGATAAAGACCACTGATATACAGGTTGATCCAGGAGAAACTTCAGCTGTAGACTTGCTTTTTCAAGAGAAAGGTCCTCATCCTTATTATAAAACCATCTCTAAGCCAATAAATTGCGGTACATTAGCAGTTCCACATTTCTAGGAATATATTTGAGTTTGTTTCTATCTATTCAGACTCTCATACACTCAGATATCAGGTTAGGATTTTCCGAGCATCTTTGGCTTGCCATAGGACAGCATACTAGTGATATCTACTGCAAAAATCAAAGAATAATCATGAGCCACCCAGAGTCACATATATGTGATGGGTAGCTATATAAACAAACAATAAACTAAACTAAACAAACTCTTCGGGCAACCTTATGTTAATGCTAAATAGCAGAGAGAAAATGCTAAATCCTGTGGATTTGACTATGTTTCTTCTCCTAACTACTTATTAGAAATGTCCACCAAAATAGGGTGGAACTACCATAAATCCTGCAAATTGTCCAGTGAGATACCCTGGTTGATTAACTTAAAAGTTTCTGAGATATCTAAAAATCCTCACCACAAAAGAAAAAAATAGTATACCTATACCAGAAATGCCAATAAAGGTCTTCTTCCAGAATGATCTGTTGCTTTCATGTCACACCCATTATCTATATAGTGGTAAATCTTAAATTGTCTACGGTATATATGTGGCGTTCTGTTTTTAAATCAATGTTTGCCTTAATTTCAAGTCTGTTCTTGGGGAAAAAACTATATAAAATTGTATCCCATAAAGCTCATCTTATAAAAGGTATATTATGGCCTTAGAGTTGTGTTTTGTTCCTTCCCTACTCAGAGTATATATGAATCTACTAACTATTTATTTATTTATTTGTCAACAAATACAAGGAAACAAGTATGAAAACACATGAAAAATGGCACAAATAAATGGATATAAATAAGCAAAACATAGCCATAAATACATAAAAAGAGTACATATAAATGGGAACAGTGGGACAGCTACAGTAGGCACACTGGTGCGCTTATGCACGTCCTCTTAAGAACCTCTTAAGAAATGTGTAAGGTCCATGATAGACAGTTTCAGGTAAAAGATATGGGAGTTGGAAGAACTAACAACAGGATCAGGTAGGTGCTCCACACATTTACTACACTATTGCTGAAATCATTTTTCCTGCAATCAAGATTAGAACGGATTACATTTTTTTGTATATCTATTGATAGTCCTCGTGTTATTGCAGTTGAAGTAAAATAGCAATATAGCAATAGCAGTGGACTTATATACCGCTTCATAGGCCTTTCAGGCCTCTCTAAGCGGTTTACAGAGAGTCAGCATATTGCCCCCAACAATCTGGGTCCTCATTTTACCCACCTCGGAAGGATGGAAGGCTGAGTCAACCCTGAGCCGGTGAGATTTGAACCGCTGACCTGCTGATCTAGCAGTAGCCTGCAGTGCTGTATTTAACACACTGCGCCACCTTGGCTCCTACTAAAAGTAGTCATTAACAGGTAGGATGTTATGGCAGATTATCTTGTATACTAAGCTCAGGTCGGAACATAGAGGGCATAGTTCAAGGTTACTCAGGCCTAAAATTACTTGTAATTGTTCTTAGATTCAAACCTTCACTTTCCAAAAATAGCAGATGTGAACATCTCCCTTGGTTGCAGGGAGGTGATACAGATATTATGCAGTTGACTTCAGTTGACCTTAAACAAGCCCTCAGAAACTTAGTATAATAATGCAGGGAAACTAGCTGGTAATTAATCCTCAGAATGATGGCTTTGGCCAATAAACCAAAGAAGCTGAACTGGATAAGAGAAGGGCAAGAGACTGCTGCAAATGAAGAATTTTAAATGCCTTGAGATAATATATCAGGATTCACTGTTATCAAAAGGACACATTAAATTTCTGGTTCTTGTGCTCAAAGAAACTTTCCAATAGTTATAAAAATATTCTGTTGGAAAGACAGAAAACACAGCCCTACATCTCTGAAATAATTTGCTACCATATCTCAGCTGCTCTATAGCTTTACAGATAGGTTCTTACTGTCAAACCCTGGCCCTAATTACAAGTAAAGGAGGAAAAAATGTACACCAAGTTCCTAAAAGCAGTGTTTCACACATTTAAAGATATAGTATGGATTGGACAAGCAAAGACTGAGGGAAAAGTGTGTCTTTTAATATTTAATTATTAGCTTAAATGTATTATTTCCCCATAGGGCTAAATCTGCTTGCCCTATTCAGCCAATTTCAGTCATCATGGTCTTAAGTAATTTTGGTAAACTCTCATAATATGGCCTATTATAAAACCTATCTGTGGATTATATGCATGTTTTAGAATTTATCTGGATTAAGAAAATATCAGAGAAATGTTTTTAGGCATCTGAACTCCAAGCACATGAGAGAACAATGAAAACATCATAGATAGCAACTGGCTAGCTATGTATTTTTACTTCATTTATTTTAGCATTCTAACTTTTGCTCTTTAGAGTTAGGTTTAACTTAGTTTCAGTATTTTGTGGGGGGGATTTAATAAAGACCATGATTTGACAAACTTGTCCTTGTGATTCTGATCCTGTTGAGCCCCTCCTTTATGTCATACTTCAAATGATTTATAATGACAGCAAAAATTTCATCTTTCTTTCATTATTATATGACCCAGCTTAGCCTGATGGATTTTATGGTAATATTCTTTATCAACACAAAAACGTTTATTAGACATAATTTGATAAAAATTTGCATAGCAGCTGTCATTATCCACAAAAAATGACCTTGAATTCTACTGAAGGATATGTACATATGGGTTTCTTTACATTTTTTTTCTTTTTAAATGTTATTTTATTTTTGATTGCTTATGATTGATTGATGACAGAATGGATGGATGGATTGGGTGATGGGAAGGGATCCAGATAATTTACTTTCTTTAGGAATCTTTGTGATCAATGCCATCATCACTATTTTATCAACAACCTTTCCCAGAATGTGACAGTTGGAGATAGGGCAGAAGATGGCTGGAATGAGATATGTCTTTTTCAAAGAAGAGTTGACCTCAATCTCCCTCAAAAAAAGCTTTCAGATCCATCCATTCATACTCTTTCTATTTGCCTGAAGGAATAGGAGAGCCCACAAGTGATTGAGTTTATGGAACTGAGTGTCTTATTCACTTCATCAAGGTCAGATGCCATTATCAGAGGCAACT
This sequence comes from Thamnophis sirtalis, assembly GCF_051295495.1. Classification (NCBI taxonomy): domain Eukaryota; kingdom Metazoa; phylum Chordata; class Lepidosauria; order Squamata; family Natricidae; genus Thamnophis; species Thamnophis sirtalis. Next base: position 157,775,983 of record NW_028261382.1, read on the forward strand.
CCATTATCACATTACATTTGTCTAACTGGTATCTAAATGAACAGGAAACTTTTTATACGCAAACAATTTCACAAACATGCCAAAACAACTCATCCAAACATTATCCTTGATTCTGCTACTGGAAAGGAAATGAGTTATACTTCCAAAAGCTATATCACCATTGTTAAGAGAATCTGGCTTCCCCATTGACTTTGCTTGTCAGAAAGTAGCAAATAGTGATCATCTGACCATGGAGATGCTACAACAGTTGCAAGTGTAAAAAAATCAACACAAGCCACTTTTTTCAGTACTGTTGTAACTTTGAACAGTCTCTAAATGAACTGTTTGTAAGTCAAGGACTACCTCTACTTTAGGATAAGCAACTGGGGGGGGGAAGCATCCAGGAGCAATTTTATTCAAATCTCTGACTGCTTCTGAATTTCATAGGATGGCAGCTATGTGCTAAGTCTCCAAGCACAGTCAGGAAATCTAATGAACCCTTCAAGTAGCTCTGGATGTTGAGTAACTGGAGTTTCTTTTCTTTTTGATTTGAAATGTTTTGCTGTTTATCCAAATAGCTTCTTCAGTTTGACCAAGTTGATTAGAGGGATCTTGGATATGCCCTCTAGGGTAATTTAATTTCCTTGCCTATATAGGCGTGCTAGGCTCCTTAGGGTCATTAAATTTAACCTTTCTGGTGGACTTTTGAAGTGGTCTTGGTCTTTCTGGGGATTGGTGCAAGGGCAGCATAAAAAAATGTAGACAAGTTGTGTATGAGGCCTCCACCTCTATTTGAGGGAAGGATTTTCCTCTTTCATCATCATCATCTTTTAACAACCCCATAATCCCTTGTCGGGTGGAGTCTGGACAACTGAATGGAGCTGAGTATTTACTGGCCAGATGCCCTTTCTGTAGCCAATGCGGAGTTATATTCAGCAGATATAATCTCATCATGCCCAGAGAGAGAGAGTAAAATCTGCCTCTACCTAGGATTGAACTCACAGCCTCGTGATTGTGAGGCGAGCGCTCCACATCTAGGCCACCACACCACTCTAAGGATTTTCCTCTTTAATATAAATAAATTCCTTTCTCAAACCATCTATCTATGCTGACCAAAATGTGAACATTATGATCCACAGTATACCTTGGGCCAGTATACCTTGTGTAAAGGCTGCTTGATTTTAGGATTTAGGAACACCAACAGGACACACACACACACACACACACACGTATTATCAACAGCCTCCAAAACAGGCTCAGAACTTCCTAGCCCAAAGCCTTCAAGAAAAGCTATGTTTTTAATCCCTAATGGAAGGCTATCAGCTTGTCTATAAGGTATTAAAAGTAACATAAGCATAGTAAAAGCATTGAGGGTAATTAATTTAGTAAATATGTGAATCTAGGCAATAATATGCTTATATAATAGTACCCTCAGTACATTTTCTAACCAAATGATTCCTGCAATTAAGCTGAAGATTTTTAGCTGGACAAATTTTATACCAAGTTTGTGATTAGGAATTTTTTTTAATGTCAATTATAATTGCCTTAGTTCCAAATCAAGGCATTTTGACTTCAGGAAGTTTTAGCAACACTGACCTCTCCCATGTACTAATACAGTTATTAAATGCTGGAAGAAAGCCAAAATTCAATTGCATCTTGGTGCTACTTCATCATTATTTATGATTTAATCAGGATACTGAATATGGTTTACATCCTTATTCAGATTTACTTATACATGCATTATATCCTTGCTATTAAAATTGTTTCCTACCATGAAAATTTTCAACTAAGATTATTCAGAAGTGCAGTGTTGCTGTCTGAATGTTTTTCTATCATTTCACATTATGAATAAGGAATTACCCATTTATATTTACTTTATTTATAGCAAAAATATGGAACAATTAAAAGAAATTGGGATCAGACCAGATTTATGAAACTATCTTTGTGTTCAAGAAAAAAAAAACATTCTAATATTTTTCCTGAATTCAGCTTATTGGCAAGAAAGAAATGTCACAGGGAGGGAGGCAGAAACTGGAAGATTCATGTAGTACGATGTCATTATGGTTATTCATAAAATTTTGTAAGATAAAGACTGAAAATGGATACTTGGTGAAAACTCAGTGAATTTGGCATGGTTTGCATCTGGAGAAGAAGCCATCTGAAACTGCTAGTGCCAGGCCAAGCCACTTTTACTAATTACTTCAAAAGTACTTGATATATTTTAATATTGTCAGAAATGGGAGTTGGTGTAAATCTTTATTTTAGTTTAATCTTTATTTAGAAGTTATTTTAATGTGATACAACTAATCTAGTATTTTATAATACAAATCAATATTGATGGAGGGACGAATTCAGAGGTGGTTCGGACTGGTTCTGGCAAACCAGTAGCGGAAATTTTGAGCAGCTCAGAGAACCAGCAAATACCTCTGGTTGGCCCTGCCTTCCTGCCCCTGCCCCCGCCGTTCCCTGTCCTATATTCCCTTGTTTTTAGTTCAGCTGATTCATGTGGCAGAGTAGATTGCTGTGCCTCAGCTGAGCTAAACAACAGCTCAGCTCACCAGGGCTGACACTGAGGGCGATCTTTGAGTGCACATGTGCACGAAATGCTCTCTCGTGGAACTGATAGGAAAAGATTTGGAATCCCACCTGCTGGATCAATTGGGATATGTGACATCATACTACATGGAGAGAATCATCATATCACTTATATGCACCCAATTATGTGACAATAAAGAACTTTTGCCAGATGTTATGGCACTAGATCAAAAATGCAGTGAACAAATTATGAATTAAGATGAGATCATTTATGACCAATCCATATTCAGAGACCCAATCTATTTTCAGAAAAGAAAGTTCTTTGGGAACAGAGAACTAGAAGGTCTTAACTTAATGATTATTGTATTTATACTGAAGTACAAGCTATTACTATTCGAATAAAGCTGAGTCAGAAACTAACAATAAATTGAATGAATAAAAACTCTGTTTATGAATCAGCTCTATAAATGCCTATTTACAAATCAGTTCAATTGAATTCAGTGGATTTTACTTCCAGGTAGGGGTGCTTATATAGAATTAGTGTTTTGAGGTATTTTGTGTAAATGGCAATTAAACTCAGCTAGAGGAAGATTGATTTTATCCATGTGATTATGAATATGGGTATAATATCTTTTTCCCCCATATTTTACATATCATATTTTAAAAACAACTTCAACATATTTCACTCTAGTTAGCTTGTTCATTAATTTCCAGCCAAGCATTAATCAATTATTTATCTTAATAATCAAAAAGAGTTTATTGTATAGTTTTGTTTCCAACACTATTCTTAATTTTCCTTCCTCAATGCAGTGATTTTTAAAAGGATTGGATCCTAACAGATCCATGTGTACAGCATATAAGATTATTGAATTATTATATCCTAAAGGCATTTCAGACTTCAAAAAGGTTAACATTATGATTTGTTTTTGTTTTTGCTTGGCTCATATACTAGTTCATGTTTGACAAATTATCAAGAAAAATGTCAAAATGGACAATTATAAGATTGTTTATGGCTATTACTATTTTCTTCTGACAGGTTGGAAAATGCTAGTGTGCTTTTTCATTTGTTATTGCTTTGTGCTTAGTAATTAACCAATTCTTCTCCCAAGAATATCCAACCAGAAGATATGCTCACATTTGGGAATTGGGAGAAAGAGCTGGAAAACAAGGATAAAACAAGGATACAATGGGATAGCTTCCACCCACTTTTAATACTAAAGAGATGTGCCACTTCACTCAGCTTCAGTTTGCAAATATCAGTTTGGGAGACCAAATAAACAAGTAAGTGTGTGACAGAGTGGAAAATCTGTTGAAAACCACATCAGTGCACCATGAAATCCACCATTTTTATGCTCCTATGTTGGCATGATGCCATTATGCTGGCTAAAAGGAAAGGATCAAAACAAATAGAAATGAAGCATTTTCTCTCCATTCACTAGTGACTCTCCTTGGGCATAACTTGTGGGGATGTGGAAAGAGATTTAGAAGAGCAAGTAACCTCTTTGATGAAGAATAAATGGAAATAGGCATTATTGTCTGGAAAGAAAGTGAAAGATCTGTAAAGTTCAAGCTGTTGACTAAGAAAGTTTATTCCCCTTCAGAATAAACAAACGAAAGAAAAATAATTGTCATTGGCAAAGAGATTAAAAGGAAGAAAGATGTTCCTCTTCAGTGAACATTAATAGATCTGAATAAAAGAACCTCAAAGAACTAAGTACATGGAAATGATTGTAGAACTGACCTACTTTTATCTACTCTTTTCAAATGATTGGTAAGCTTCATTGGTGAAGTTGTAGTGGGTGCAGAATGCATGGAGGCTGATTATGACCAGGCTTCTGGATCATAAACTAGCTATTTCACATCAGCTACAGTGGCTGCCTGCTTTCATTTGAAGCTGTTGGTCTTAATATATTTACAGCCTTTCATCATTTTGAATCAAGGACCACTTAAGTTCATTTCAGGATCCTCAAGCATTATGATCAAGCTCTAATCAGAGATTTATTAAATGTAATTGTTAAATTGACAGGCATAGGGAAAGTGCTATTTTACTGATTGCTCCATATTTATGGGAAGGCGAGATAGTGATGAGCAGTGATTTTTTTAAAAATTATAATGCACCTTTAACTTAAAGAATAATGTTAGATGTCTACTCACTAAATTTATAGAAGAGATTATATTTATGTTCTTTCTACATGCTGTCTAGAAACTTTGTTTTATCTAATAACATTTTAAAGAGAACCCCTTTCTCTGCTCTTCACACCCACAACACCATTATGTAGAGTGTAGAATTCATGCTGGTTAGCCTTTCTAATCTTTGCAAATAAAATCTGTGTTCTTTTGATTATTGTGAATTAAATAAAATCTTTCATTCTTACATTCTGGATAAGTCAGTGAACCATTTTACTGTTTTCTAGGACAAGTTGTCCTTAGGGTTCTGGCCAAAACACTATGATGGATCTCTTCCACTACATTTGGTATAAGTAAGCAAGCATGTTATTATGACATACACAACTCAGTCTGGTTTTTTTCTCCTTTTCTGAAGCACTCCCTCCCCCCCTCACATATATATGTTAACTTCCTCTGCTATACATAGTATCTCTTTCTATGATGTCCAATAAGGGCGGATAGAGCAGTGGTGGGATTCAAATTTCTTACTACTGGTTCTGTGGGTGTGGCTTTATGGGCATGGCATGGCTTTGTGGGCATGGCTTTGTGGGTGTGGCAGAGAAAGGATACTGTAAAATCTTCATTCCCACCCCGCTCCAGGGGAAGGTTGCTACAAAATCTCCATTCCCTCCTGATCAGCTGGAACTCAGGAGGCAGAGAATAGATGGGGGCAGGAACAGTCAGAGATGGCATTTACCGGTTCTCTGAACTATTCAAAATTTCCGCTACCATTTTTTCAGAACTGGTCAGAACCTGCTGTGGTATTTTGAATTTTCATTTAGGTATTTTATCTATCTATCCTACAAATGTAGATATGGACTGGAAAAGTCCATAAAACAATTAGATATTGGCTTTATGAGTTCCAGAGCAGATAAAAACAGGTGGGCAAAAGGTAAGTCCACCTGAAGGTAGAGGAAATTAAAAAGTAAAACCTAACAAATTCATACTATCTGATACAATTGTAAGCCCCACCTCTATAACAAAACCTAACACATCATAGCAAAGAGGGAAAACGTTGCTGCAACATAATTGTGATTTATTAATTTTGATTTTTGAAAACTGTAGATGATGTAGTTTTAAAATACCTCATTATGTATTATTATTTTTTGCTTTTTTAAAATCATGGTTGAAGGTTAAATAGCATTTCAGGAGGTTACAAAGCATGATTGAACAAAAATGAAGTATGATCAAAGGACTCCAATTAAAATAGCATTAGATTTTGAGAGAATAAGCTTAAATTGAGTTGAATCCTGAAGTAGTTTTAGTACAATATACCTTCACTCTGAACTTATGAAAGGAGACATATGTCTGTCTGTCTATCATCTATCTTATCTGCTTGTCAGTCAGTCTGTCTGTCTGCCTGTCTGTCTGGGTGATCCAAGTAATACTCCAACAGAATCAAAACTTAAAGGCATTTTCCTTATCTATCATCTATTTGCAGTATCTATAAATGACCTTATCTATGAACAAAAATAATTCATTAATCAAATAGCTAGGAACAGCCAGTTTTGGAAAATAATATGAACACCATGCAGATAGTATTTTAAATATTTTAAAAGGTTGCACAATAACCTATTTGGAAAAGGAATCTAGAACTGAAAGCAAAAAGATATGGAAAATAAAGCACTGGGGCTGATGGACAATTTTGTATTTCTTATGCAATAGGACTTCAAAGAAGACACCAAAAGAACCAAAACTTCATGAGGGTACTTTTAAGTCAATACAATCCAATAAATTCAGCTATCTTGAGTTTGAGACCCAACTCAATAAAATCCCTTTCAGTTTATCCCTGTCTATTTTTTCTGCCTTCAAACAACAGCCTTCAAACAACTGTCAAAGTATCTGCATCTCTAGGAGTTCCTCAAAATGGCAGGACTAACATAACAACTTTTTCCATGCTGTCCAATGGGGGGGGGGGAGAGAGGTTTCATTCCCTCCCTCCACATTTTTGAGATTTCTGTTGCTTTAGCCAACTGGGATATGGAACAAAGTTTTAAATGTCTGATGTACTATAGAGAAAAAAGAAAGAAAGAAAGAAAGAAAGAAAGAAAGAAAGAAAGAAAGAAAGAAAGAAAGAAAGAAAGAAAGAAAGAAATATCCGGTCAAATTTAGATCCAGTAATTGTGTAGCAAACTATTCCACCTCCTCCCATCATATTTAATATAACAATAGATTTGCATTCAAATGCCAGTTTATCATTAACAGCTGGCATACCTGATCATTTTGTAAAATGTCATGCAGAAATAAACTGTGCTGATTGCTCCATTTCCTATTTGTAAAGAAAATAGTGCAGATAAACAACACATCCGGTAAAGATTAAAGTCAGATTAGACAAAGAGTGTGAAATAAAACTCTTTAAAGATTAGCCAAATTAAAAATGCCACAATGTCTTTCTGGTGATGGCCAAAACTGTAATCCTAGCGTACTTATTAGGAATCATGAATAAATTATAATTCAATAATATTTGTAAGGCACCCAGAGTCATCTTGTAGACAAAATGGGTGACATAAAAATAATAAATTAAATAAATTAAACTTGCTACATAGAGTGGAATTTCCTTCATTGTAAGCATGGATGTATTTGGGGTACTATAACAAAAATATCACAAGGTTCAAGTGATTCTTCCTTATTGTGATGTAAGAACATACTGTAATAGGCTGTGAGAATAACCTTGGGAGACAGGAAGAAGAGCTGCATCCCAGATAACAGTGAATGGGATCCTAACAACAATGAAATTTGAGTCCAAAGGAAAAGGAAGGGGGGAAAGCCTTTCAGAAGAACCTCCCTACTTTTCTGGAAATCAAAGGCAGAGGAAGGGTGAAGAACATTCAGACTTACAAAATTGTGTTATTGTAACTTTAGAGCAAAAGTACTATTTGCATTCATGGTTTTGATTTCATGGTCTCAACTACCTTGAAGGTTGACTCATAGCTACGCTACACATTTTCCTGGCACTATCATAACCCAAATTACAACCCCCAGTTTTCTGGGATCTACATAAAAAGGAAAGAAAGATTCCTGCTGGATCAAATTAATATCTATCTAATCCATGGTTTTGTTTCATGAAATATCAAAGCCGGTGCATCCCAGACATTTGTAGTAAAGCAAAAATTCATAGCTACAAGCAGCTGTAGGATGCTGTCATAGATTCTGGTGTTATTTAAACCAGGAAGATTAACAATCAAAGAACCTCATCCTTCATGAATATATTTATTGTCTAAATTGGTGACCGTTCTATTCCTCCTATGGGTAATTGGGTAAATCATCACTTAATGTGTAATAACCAGTGGTAAATAAGCATTTGGGAAGTTGGATATGTGTCATCAAATGAGGAGAAAGCAAACTGTTCATTCATGTGTGAAATATCTTTTGACAAAGAGCACAACAGGCTCATTATGAGGAGAGAGCTTTCCTTGCTTGGTCTTGGAATTTATAAACTCATTTATCAAGTATTGTACATGATACTTCAACTAAATACATATAACACTTTTTCTACCATAAATAAGGCACAATAAATAATAATAAATAATAACAGCTGGTCACTCTGTTTGCATTTGTGTATGTCTATGTGCATGTGTGTTGTGTGATAGGAAAAACAATTTACTTTTAATTGCTCAAGGTCTGATTCTAATGCTTTATACTACTTCAGAAAGAAATTTCTATTTTCCATCCATTCCCTCCCTCAAAACAAAAAAGCCACAACAAAAACCATCAGCAGACAAATATCCCGTAAGAAGGAAATCACAAAAAATACTGTTGCTCAACCCAACCTGTGATTTATTTTTATACTCATATAAACTGGATAAAGACAAAAATGATAGACTACAGACATCTTCTCTTTAAACAATATTTTCCAGCTAAATTATTTAGGATTGGGCATTGGATGAATTGGATGGAAAATATGAAACACTGAAGTTAAGTTTTGCTATTGCAATCAAATCAAAAACCACCAAACAAAAGAACAATGCCACATGTATAACACTGTTTTATCATTAAAGTATGTGCTTGAAATGTATGCTGTCTTAGATTAGGAGAAAAAATATTTAAAGAAAACAGATAAACTCTTCTGTAGATTTCTTGTTCTGTTTGTCACATACACTGTGAAACATACTTCTGTTTGTTTGTTTATTGCACACAGTGATCAGAATTTTCATACCTGACATGAAAACAATGAATCTGTGTAACCACTTTTTCCCAATTATAGCTTTGTTTTCAATGAACAGTTTACAATTTTCGAAGGCAGTTGCGCTGAGAATATATTGAAGTTTGTTGCAAAATTCTATGGACATCTACTTTGAAGATATTTTTACTTAAAAGAGTTTACTGCATAATATTACAGTCTAGGTAACTTACAGAATTGTGTTTGGAATGTAACCGAAACTGGATTTTTATTCAAAATGTATATGCAGTGGAAACAAAGGCAATTGGTCTAGTTTATATTCATATCTGTTATATATTTTCATCCATACAGCATACATATTGAGAATTATTGTTGTTGTTCAACCTCCTCCAAGCCAAAATATGATTTTATGAATAAATTCAAAACTATTGCTACTTTAATTCTGGCACTCTTAATTAATGTTTGTTCTGTTATACTTAAAAAACAATTTTATGATAGAAATAAAGGTGGAATTCCTTATCTTTAGTAAATTAGCATTGTAATTTCACAATTAAGGTGTAAAGGTCTGCAATCAGAGCTGTGAAATTGATATTCAGACCAAATTACATCTGTATATTGTAACCTCTTTCTAGCAGAATTGTGTATTTATCATCACATCATCAACCATGGAGTTATATACATAAATAGATAACTGATAACCTCTACCTCTACCAAACATAGTACTTGTGGAAAACAGACTTATTTCTGAGTTTCTTACAAGGAAAGTAAAATACAATATTTTATACTTTGAAAATGGCATTGGAAAACACAACACATTTATATTCTAAGCTCAAATACATTTCTTGGATTTTAAAGTCACATCCTAAATAACTGCATATTACTTGTAAGCAAGCATGTTTTTAGAAACAAGGAGTTGGTCTTTCTAGAATTTTAATTTAAAGCTCTCTGAATTTTGATTTTTTTTTAAATTAAAGGCATGAACATTATTTTTTTCCTGTGGAATAATAAAAATATAAAACTTACCTGTGGCTTTAGAAAATAATTAACACAAAAATTGTTAATAAATATCTGATAAAAGGAAATAGAAGTCGTTTTGAGATTGGAGTTTTTGAGAGCTTTGAGAAGCAACAATTTCCTGCCAATAAAAGGCACTTATGTTTTTGGGTTTGAAAACTCACAGTATGTCACTGGTTACTGCTTTCTATTTTGGGTGTTCCTCATAAAACACTGGCTCTTTTGTGCAAAGCATCATAATGATTCTATGATGTTGAGGTCGAACCCATAGTTAAAGTACAGGAAGAGAGTGTTTGTGAACAAAACACAAGATTTCTTTCTTTCTTTCTTTCTTTCTTTCTTTCTTTCTTTCTTTCTTTCTTTCTTTCTTTCTCTTAATGGGGAAAGGACTTAATTTCAAGTACATGTGTGGTAAAAATGTAATACATTTTTCATTTGACTGTTTATATGTGAATGGGACAAAGAAATCATTTATAAATTAATGGAAAAAAATTATCAAGTTGGATCAATGAAATGAAATATGGGAATGACACTTCTTTCATTAATCAAATCAAATCAAACCTTTATTACAGCCAAAGACCAGCATATTCTCAAGGTAAATATATATGCAGTAATAGCAGAGTGGCTATAACTCTGACCTTTTAAACAGACAGTTGATAATTCAAAACCCAACAGAAACATTTTCATGACTCTTCTTCTTTTCTTTCCCTTGCGTCCTTCTTTTCATTGTGTTTTTTTACATAACTCCAGCAGTGCATCAATTCATTATTTTTATATTGTTCATTATTTCACTGTAAAAATATCATCCCCCAAATTTAATTTCATCCTTACCTCTCAAATAAACTGAGTTATTCTGCAGCTAGAAGTAAAGAATCTAGAAGTTCAAATATTGTATGTAGAATAAACAAAATGAGAGAAGAGAGGTATTGATATATATGTCTTTAAAATATGATTTTCTTTTAAGTATCCACCACTGTTTTACTTTTAACCAGCATGATGTGAAGTTCACAGAAAAACTGGATTGCTGATAAAAGATCTAAACACTGAGAAATAACTATAGTAAAATTGGATGGATTTCTTTTGGGTATTTATTATTTTATTTTATTCTACTCCAAATCCCAGAAGGCTCATAATGACTATCTTTCTGTAAAATAAAACATTGATGAATAAGAAAAATAAGACATAAATATATAAAAGTATTATTATTATTATTATTATTATTATTATTATTATTATTATTATTATTATTATTGTACAATTGTATCACAGCGGCCAGTTGTTTCGCCGGATTTGGCATTGGTTACTAGTCGGGCCCCACCCAGGGGCCTAGGACGTCGTAACGTATTTTCGTAATATGCGTGCAGATCCAAGCAGTGCGGCTTTTTGCATTTGACTGATGGTGATTTTGTCAATTTTTAACTGTTTTAAATGTAATTCCAGTGCTTTTGGAATAGCACCCAGTGTGCCAATTACCACTGGAATTACCACTGCTGGTTTGTGCCATAGTCGTTGAATTTCGATTTTTAAGTCCTGGTATCTTGCGATTTTTTCATGTTCCTTCTCAGCGACCCTGCTATCACCTGGTATTGCAATGTCTATGATTGTGACCTTATTTTTCTCAACCAGTGTGATGTCTGGTGTATTATGCGCCAGTATTTTGTCGGTTTGTATACGGAAATCCCACAAGATCTTGACCATCTGATTTTCTGTGACTTTTTCAGGCTGATGTTCCCACCAGTTTGTTGCTGTTTTAATATTATAATTTTTGCACAAATTCCAATGGATCATTTGTGCTACTGAATTGTGCCGCAATTTATAATCAGTCTGCGCGATTTTTTTACAGCAGCTGAGTATGTGATCAACAGTTTCGTCAGCTTCTTTGCAAAGTCTGCATTTGGCATCATCAGAGGATTTTTCGATTTTGGCCTTAATGGCATTTGTGCGGATAGCTTGTTCTTGCGCAGCCAGGATTAGTGACTCTGTTTCTTTCTTTAATGTACCTGTTTTTAACCATAACCAAGTTTGTTCACTGTCCACTTTATCTTTTATTTTTTCCAGAAATTGACCATGCAGTGCTTTGTTCTGCCAAATCTCCATTCTTGATTTTATCACATCTTTTCTGTATTCTTGTTTTGTCTGTTGGGCCTTCAGTAGATTTTTGTTCTTTACTTCGATTAATAGATGTTCTTGACTTTCTTTTAAATAATCAGCCAGTGCATGTTTTTCCTCTTCAACTGTTTGCTTCACTTGTAATAATCCTCTGCTACCTGATTTTCGGGGCAGATATAGTCTATCAGTATCACCACGTGGATGTAAACTGTAGTGCATTGTCATTAGTTTCCTGGTTTTTCGGTCCAAAAGGTCCAAATCAGCTTGTGTCCAGTTAACTATGCCAGCTGTGTATCTTATAACTGGTATTGCCCAGGTATTTATGGCCTTGATTGTATTTCCACCATTCAATTTAGATTTTAAAATTTTCCTAACTCTGTTGGTGTACTCTCGCCTGACAATAGTTTTTACTTCTCCATGCTTGATGTTATCCAACTGCAGAATGCCCAAGTATTTGTAGGCTTCATTTTCTTTGCATTTAATTAGTTGGCCATTGGGCATTTCAACTCCCTCAGATGCAGTGATTTTGCCCCTTTTTATGGATACAGTGGCACATTTTTCCATGCCAAACTGCATTGAAATATCGGTGCTGAATACTCGGACTGTGTTTGTCAATGATTGGATTTCTATTTCTGACTTTCCATAGAGTTTCAAATCATCCATATATAGTAAATGCGAAATTTTTTCAGCTTTTTTGGCTGTTTGGTAGCCTAATTTCATTTTTTTTAAGATTACTGATAGTGGGATCATTGCGATGATGAAGAGAAGTGGTGAAAGTGAATCACCCTGGAAAATTCCTCGCTTGATATTAACCATTCCGTAGCTCTCATTCCCTACTGCCAACTCAGTTCTCCATTGTTTCATTGCCTTTTCAGTAAAGGATGTAATATTTTTGCTAATGCCAGTTGTTTCTAAGCATTTTATGATCCAACTATGTGGCAGTGAGTCAAATGCCTTTTTGTAATCAATCCAGACCATATTCAAGTTCGTTTTTCTGTTCTTACAATTTTCTAATATCATTTTATCAATTAGAAGCTGATCTTTTGTGCCCCTGCTCCTTCTTTTGTTGCCTTTTTGCTCTACTGGCAAGATGTTGTTTGTTTCCAAATAATCCATCATGTTATCTGCAATAATGCCTGTGAGTAATTTGAAGGTTGTTGGCAAGCATGTTATTGGTCTATAGTTTTCAGGTGTTGTTCCTTTAGTTGGATCTTTCTGAATCAAGTATGTTTTTCCAGTTGTCAACCATTCATCAATTTGGCCCTTTTGTAAAATTTCATTCAGTTGCCTGGCCAATATTGCATGTAAACTGGTCAGATATTTGAGCCAGAAACCATGTAATTGGTCCTTTCCAGGTGATGTCCAATTCTTTACCTTTTTAACTCGATTTTTGATCATCTCAGTTGTTATTTCTAATACTTGCATTTGTTTGTTGCCAATGCTTTTCTCAAAGTCATGTATCCACTTTGCTTCCTTGTTGTAGTCCTTTGCATTTTCCCACAATTCTTTCCAGAATTCAACTGTGGCCTGCTTTTCTGGTTTTTCACTTTTGGTGTCACCATTCACATTAAGACTTTGATAAAAACACCGTTGGTCTGATCGAAATTGCTGATTTTGTTTATATTGGATGATTCGTGCGTCACATTTTTCAATTTTTCTAGCTGTTGCTGTTATCTGCTGTTTTACAATCTCTACAGCTTCATTGATGTTTCTTGTATCCAATCTATATCTTCTGATTAGCCGATCTATGATTTTGTTGTTTTTAAGTCGTTGCTCATGCATGTTCTTTAAGTTACTAGCATCTGCCCTTAATTTTTTGATTTTTTGTTCTAAACGGATTTTCCACTTTGGCTTTGGTGCTTTTTCTGTTGTGTGACTAGGTACTTTAATTTTAATGCCTAGTTCATTAGTGACTATTACAGCTGCGCTGTACATTAACTGGTTTGTTTCCAAGATGGATCCTGGTTCAATTGTTGAAAACACTGCATTAACCATTTTCATGATAGGGGCCAAAATTTTCTTAGGCACAGTTTTTAGTGATGGTAAACGTTGCCTTTCCTCATTAAGCAGAAAATGTTCCATGATCTTATCCTTCAATTCTTTTTGTTTTTGAGTTAGTTCATCACTTGGTTCAATGATAACTGGTTCTAGTGGTGGTGATGTTATTTCCTCCCCGAGAGCTTCTTCTGGGAGTTCTACTATAGTGTCTTTAGTTGTGTCTTGAATATCAGTTATTTCCGCTTGTGATATTGTTTTTTGGGTTTTGCAATTTGCCTGAATTTCCTCATGTTCAACTTCACTAAACACTTTATTCCGTATAATAAATCGCCTTTGATCTGCTAGTCGTTGTTCACTAACATTTGAATCTGGATATTGTTGTTTCCATAATTCATACATTCGCTTTAAATATCCTCTTTTTTCTGGCTCTGAGTTGTAGTAACAGGCCATTATGGCACGGTTTTCATCTGCACTATATTTTTGTCGTTTTGTTGGCTGGTCCACTTGTAGCCCACTTGTCGACGGATGTCCAGGGACCCCAACATCCGCCGCGGCCCTTGTTAACCCGCGCGACGACCGATGCGGTATGGAATTCTTATTCGTTTTTTTCACCATATTGTATGGGTTGGCGGGTTTTTTTTTAACGGGACCAGATGCCAACCTGATCCCAACCTTCCTCCTTTCTCATCCGGGCTTGGGACCGGCAACGGCGGAGTATTATTATTATTATTATTATTATTATTATTATTATTATTATTATTATTATTATTATTATACAATTGTATCACAGCGGCCAGTTGTTTCGCCGGATTTGGCATTGGTTACTAGTCAGGCCCCACCCAGGGGCCTAGGACGTCGTAACGTATTTTCGTAATATGCGTGCAGATCCAAGCAGTGCGGCTTTTTGCATTTGACTGATGGTGATTTTGTCAATATTTAACTGTTTCAAATGTAATCCCAGTGCTTTTGGAATAGCACCCAGTGTGCCAATTACCACTGGAATTACCACTGCTGGTTTGTGCCATAGTCGTTGAATTTCGATTTTTAAGTCCTGGTATCTTGCGATTTTTTCATGTTCCTTCTCAGCGACCCTGCTATCACCTGGTATTGCAATGTCTATGATTGTGACCTTATTTTTCTCAACCAGTGTGATGTCTGGTGTATTATGCACCAGTATTTTGTCGGTTTGTATACGGAAATCCCACAAGATCTTGACCATCTGATTTTCTGTGACTTTTTCAGGCTGATGTTCCCACCAGTTTGTTGCTGTTTTAATATTATAATTTTTGCACAAATTCCAATGGATCATTTGTGCTACTGAATTGTGCTGCAATTTATAATCAGTCTGCACGATTTTTTTTACAGCAGCTGAGTATGTGATCAACAGTTTCGTCAGCTTCTTTGCAAAGTCTTTATTTGGCATCATCAGAGGATTTTTCGATTTTGGCCTTAATGGCATTTGTGCGGATAGCTTGTTCTTGCGCAGCCAGAATTAGTGACTCTGTTTCTTTCTTTAATGTACCTGTTTTTAACCATAACCAAGTTTGTCCCCTGTCCACTTTATCTTTTATTTTTTCCAGAAATTGACCATGCAGTGCTTTGTTCTGCCAACTCTCCATTCTTGATTTTATCACATCTTTTCTGTATTCTTGTTTTGTCTGTTGGGCCTTCAGTAGATTTTTGTTCTTTACTTCGATTAATAGATGTTCTTGACTTTCTTTTAAATAATCAGCCAGTGCATGTTTTTCTTCTTCAACTGTTTGCTTCACTTGTAATAATCCTCTGCCACCTGATTTTCGGGGCAGATATAGTCTATCAGTATCACCACGTGGATGTAAACTGTAGTGCATTGTCATTAGTTTCCTGGTTTTTCGGTCCAAAAGGTCCAAATCAGCTTGTGTCCAGTTAACTATACCAAATATGATTGTGACCTTATTTTTCTTAACCAGTGTGATGTCTGGTGTATTATGCGCCAGTATTTTGTCGGTTTGTATACGGAAATCCCACAAGATCTTGACCATCTGATTTTCGGTGACTTTTTCAGGCCGATGTTCCCACCAGTTTGTTGCTGTTTTAATATTATAATTTTTGCACAAATTCCAATAGATCATTTGTGCTACTGAATTGTGCCGCAATTTATAATCAGTCTGCGCAATTTTTTTACAGCAGCTGAGTATGTGATCAACAGTTTCATCAGCTTCTTTGCAAAGTCTGCATTTGGCATCATCAGAGGATTTTTCGATTTTGGCCTTAATGGCATTTGTGCGGATAGCTTGTTCTTGCGCAGCCAGGATTAGTGACTCTGTTTCTTTCTTTAATGTACCTGTTGTTAACCATAACCAAGTTTGTTCACTGTCCACTTTATCTTTTATTTTTTCCAGAAATTGGCCATGCTATTATTATTATTATTATTATTATTATTATTATTATTATTATTATTATACAATTGTATCACAGCGGCCAGTTGTTTCACCGAATTTGGCATTGGTTACTAGTCAGGCCCCACCCTGTTGGTATAGGAAGGAGGATCAAGAATGGGAGGGAAAGAAAGAGGTCTACCTTCCTGTTGTTGTTGTTGTTGTTGTTGTTGTTGTTGTTGTTGTTGTTATAATTGTATCACAGTGGCCAGTTGTTTCGCCGGATTTGGCATTGGTTACTAGTCGGGCCCCACCCAGGGGCCTAGGACGTTGTAACGTATTTTCGTAATATGCGTGCAGATCCAAGCAGTGCGGCTTTTTGCATTTGACTGATGGTGATTTTGTCAATTTTTAACTGTTTTAAATGTAATTCCAGTGCTTTTGGAATAGCACCCAATTACCACCATCAGTCAAATGCAAAAAGCCACACTGCTTGGATCTGCATGCATATTACGAAAATACGTTACAACGTCCTAGGCCCCTGGGTGGGGCCCGACTAGTAACCAATGCCAAATCCGGCGAAACAACTGGCCGCTGTGATACAATTATAACAACAACAACAACAACAACAACAACAACAACAACAGGAAGGTAGACCTCTTTCCTTCCCTCCCATTCTTGATCCTCCTTCCTACCATCAAACAAGAAGGTAGGCCTCTTTCCTGCCATGGCTGGGCCTGGACAGCTATCTGGTATGTTTCCTACAGTTATAATATTATTGTCCTTGAATCAGTAGTGGCTTAGCACTGAGAACAACCCACCTGCCATCACTAATGATGCGGAGAAACCAACAAAATTCCACTTTGGATCGGTCATCGCCCGGGTCAACAAGGGCCACATCTGATGCTATGGCTTCTGGACATCTGTCGAAAAAGGGGCTACCGGGCTCAGTTTTTACTGCCAGGGAACCAGGGTGTGCAACTGTAAAGCAACTGGAACCAAAGTGCAAAACTTGGACAACCAAAGAAAATTGACAAATCCTCAAATATTACTATCAGGCAGAACCAAGAGCCAGGGGATTTCAAAAAAGAATGATACAACTGTGGAAGGAACAACACCCGGAAAGTGACATAACTGAACAAAGATTAATGGATCAAAGGTGCTTCATCATCCGTAATAAAGCGGAAATGCAACATCTAGAAATATTGGCTAAAAAAAACAAGTGATAATGAACAAGCTGAAAAAATTGGTCCAACACCTGAACAAATTGACCAGCTAGTGGAAGAAACAAACATACAGGATGAAGACCCTCCTATGGAACAACTTGAAAGTGCAGAGCTAAGTGATCTGGCAAAAATGCTGAAAGAAAAAATTGAAAATCACATCTAAGAAAATGTAGGGAAAAAAAGACTACCTATCATTTGCAAAGGGCATAGTAAACGAGTGAAAGATCTGTTAACTGCCATGAACAATATTTTAACTTCCATCCCAACCAGCACTCTATATGAAACCAACCAATTAATGTATAGTACAGCTGCCGTTATAACTGCAAAACTAGGTTATAAAATGCTAAAAAACAACAACACTGCAACACCAAAGTGGAAAATTTGACTTGAAAATAAAATTAAAAAACTATGAGGGGATATCAGCAATCTGAAGTTCTTAAAAGAAGAAAAACTAAATAACAAAAGGCTGAAAAATAGTTTACACAAAAAATACAACCTGGATGAAAAAACAATAATGGGAATTATGGAAGAATTAAAACAACATGCAATAGCAACAGCAAGGAAAATTGAAATATACAAAGGACGAATAAAACAACATTATGAAAATGTCCAGTTCAGAAGAAACCAACACCTCTTCTACCGGTCCCTTGATGAAAATCAAATTCAAACTAATATTCACCTATGTAAAGAAAAAACTTTGAACTCTTGGAAAGAACTGTGGGAAAACCCAGTGGAACACAACAACACTGCCTCCTGGATCAAAGATATTCAACAACACAAAACAAGATGGAAAATATTGTAATAAAAACTGACATTGTGGCAAAACAAGCAAAGACACTCAAGTACTGGAGCGCACCTGGCCTGGATGAACTCCATGGATACTGGCTAAAACACTGACAAGCCTCCATCATCACATGGCCACTCAATTTGATCAAATGCTTCAAAATGCAACAAGCGAAGAATGGTTAATAGCTGGCAGAACATACTTAATAATGAAAGTTCCAGAAAAAGGCACAGAATCAAGCAACTATCGCCCAATTACTTGTCTGCCAACAACGTTCAAACTTTTTACAAGGATACTGGCAAATTCAATATTCAATCATCTGATGGAAAACAGTTTGTATCCATTAAAACAAAAAGGAAATTATAAAAAAATCAAGAGGAACAAAAGATCAGCTACTCATAGACAAAATGGTACTAAAAATGCAAAATGAAGATGGCGTGGATTTAAATATGGTGTGGATTGATTAAAAGAAGGCATTTGACTCATTACCCCACAGCTGGATTAACATCTGTCTGGAAAACTTTGGAATCAGCAAAAATATCTACATTTTTTAAAGCAAATATGCAAAAATGGAAAACAGTTCTAACAACAAATGGGGAGAACATTGGTGAAGTCAACATCAGACGAGGAATCTTCCAAGGGGATTAATTTTCACCACTACTGTTCAACATTACATTAATTCCACTGACAATAATCCTATGAAACACAAAACTGCGATACCAAATCTCAAGCCAACATGGCAAGATAAACCATCTACTATACATGGATGACTTAAAAATGTATGCAAAAAGTCCCACTGAACTTAAATCAATACTCAACACAGTTCAACTGTTCAGCAGTGACATCAAAATGAATTTTGGGCTTGAAAAATGTGTTGAACACATTTTTGGCGAGGAAAAATGGAAAAAAAAAGAGAAATAGGACTGGGAAATGGAAATATAGTGAAAGCATTGGCAAAGGATGATGGTTACAAGTACCTAGGCATATTGGAAGCAGATAACATCTTGAATGGAAAAGCCAAAGAGTCAACGCAAAAGGAATGCATCAGGAGGGTCCACAAGATATTAAAATCAAAGCTGAATGCTGGAAACATAATTAAAGCCATTAATACATGGGCAGTTCCAGTGATACGTTACTCAGCTGGAATCATCAACTGGACTCTGGCTGAACTGGAAAACTTGGACCAGAAAACACACAAACTTTAGAATATGTACCATGCTTTACATCCACAAAGTGACATCGACAGGTTGTACCTGCCAAGAAAAATAGGGGGCAGGGGGCTATTGCAAATCCATAAAATTGTAGAAGAAGAAAAATGAAGTTTGAATGATTATGTGAACCAAAGTACAGAAAAATTGCTGCAGGCTGTGAAAAAGGAGCATCATAAAAACAACAGAAACAAAGGCAGAATATAAGGAAAAATAGCTGGATGACAGATTAAATAGATGGAAAACCAAAGCTTTGCATGGACAGCACTTGAAAAACATTGAAGGGAGGAAGCAGGGCTGACGTCACAATGATATAACATCGATATCTCTGCCACTGAGTGGTCCTTTTGGACCTAAACTGCCCCGTAGAGACGGTGATAGAGAAGGGCACATCCTGCTGATCTCAGGGACATTGCAAAGTCCCTGATTGATCCAGGAGCAGCTCTTTTTTCTGGCCACAGAGAAGCAGTCTTTGAAGCTGATGAAAGTTGGGACAGCTCCAGAATGGAAGGAAAGTGGGAGAGAAAAATGTGTCGAATTGGTGAGATAAATTTTATTATTAGAGAAGAAAACACCCCAAAAGATCAAAAGTAAAAGTAAAATTGAAGACAAAAGAGAGTAAGCAGTGAGATTAAGCCTGAATCAAACTTAGTGTGTTATCTTTCTTTAATTTTTCTTTTTTATGGATGGAATTTTTACAAATGCCTCTTACTTTTTAAAATGGACTGGTTTTTTTTCTTTTCCTTTCTTCATCTATTTTTCCTTTTTTCCCCATACTTATGGATTAAGAATTTCTTTCTTTTCTTTTTTCAATGCTCGATTGGATTGTTTCTTTTTGATAACTTTTTTTTAAGTTTGGAATATAAAGAGGAGTAAAAGCAGAGAAAAAAGGAACACTGCCATTTAGAGGCTAGAGGCTTGGAAACATTATTTTTCCTATTTTCTCTTTGAACATTTGACTTATATCTCAAGGCTTCTGAGTTTGTCTATTGAAAGTGATAGTGGGAAGAGTACGGACTGTTTATACAGATGCTCTTCTGGAGTACTATCAGTAGTGGGAGTGGAGTGAAGAGAAAGCCTTGACTTGAAAGATTATAGTAAACTTGTTTGAAATTTAACATAAAAAATCTTGGATGTTATAGTGGCAGTGTTTACAATTTGGAAAAATGATGCAGCATGAAAAAGAAAAGGAATTGACATTGCAAATGATTATGTTAGAAATTCAGAGCATTGAAAAGAGAATGGAGAATATAGAACAAAGAGCAGAAAAATAGAGGAAAGAATTGAGAATACCCACCAAACAATGATGAAATTTGAGGACAGAGTTAAAAAAATGAAGAAAAAGATGAACAAAGAGATAAGAAAATTGTTGATATTGACAGTAAATTGAGCATGGGTGGAAATGACAGGAATGGAATATGGAAAGAGGAGATTGATGGACTGGAACTCTATCTCAGACCTCAAAACATAGAAGAAGAAGAAGAAGAAGAAGAAGAAGAAGAAGAAGAAGAAGAAGAAGAAGAAGAAGAGGAAGAGGAAGAGGAAGAGGAAGAGGAAGAGGAAGAGGAAGAGGAAGAGGAAGAGGAAGAGGAAGAGGAAGAGGAAGAGGAAGAGGAAGAGGAAGAGGAAGAGGAAGAGGAAGAGGAAGAGGAGGAAGAGGAGGAAGAGGAGGAAGAGGAGGAAGAGGAGGA
Source organism: Thamnophis sirtalis (assembly GCF_051295495.1). Lineage (NCBI taxonomy): Eukaryota > Metazoa > Chordata > Lepidosauria > Squamata > Natricidae > Thamnophis > Thamnophis sirtalis. The sequence goes on from NW_028261382.1 coordinate 157,797,170, forward strand.
GGAGGAGGAGGAGGAGGAGGAGGAGGAGGAAAAGGGAGAAAATCTGGCAGTATAAAGTAAAGTAATAATAGTTATAGTCAAATAAATGATTAACAATGATAATAAACACTAGATTGATAATATGAAATTTTATACTAATTGTAAGTGAGGACTATGGAGAGGATGCTTAAAAGCTTTGTTATTAAAGATAAACAATTTTATATAGAATATAATATAAAGCTGTAATATTACTGGATGATTTCAGGATGATGTAATGAAATGCCATAATATAAATTTATTTTAAATTTAGAATATTTTACATAAAAAGGGTGTAATAATAGTTATAGTCAAATGAATGTTTAATAATCATAATATTTGTATACATACATATTAGATTGATGATATGAGATTTTATGTAAATTTCAAGTGAAGACTATTGTGAGGAAGCACAAAAGCTTTGTAACCAATCGACATACTGTAGGTAACTGAAGGTTGGTTTTTATGCTTTGTGTGTGTTTATGTTTGTTTGTTTTATGTTTGTTTAAAAATAAAAACTTTTTTTTTTAAAGAAAAACATTGAAGGAAAATGTGATGATAACTTGACATGGACATGGCTTAAGATGGGAACTATCAAGAACTATCAAGAAAGAAATGGAAGGTTTAATACTGGCTGCTCAAATGAATGCCATGAAAGCGAAGATACAAAAATCCACTGATAACCCAAACTGCCAACTTTGCAATAACAAAGTTGAAACTGTTTCACATTTAATATGTGAATGCAGCAAAATTGCACAAACGGATTACAAAGCTAGACATGACCGAGTTGCTAAATTAATCCACTGGTCATTATGTAAAAAATATGATTTACCTGTATTCAGAAAGTCATGGAGTGGAAAAAGTTATCAAAAATGAGAAAGTGAAGATCTTGTGGGACTTTTGAATACAAACGGATCATCATTTGGAGCACAATATGCCAGATATCATGGTTGTAGAGGGTCAAAGTGTACAGGTTATTGATATCGCTGTTCCTGGAGATTCCAGAATCGAAGAAAAAGAACTAGAAAAAATAATGAAATATCGTGACCTAGCCATCGAAACTACACGGCTCTGGATGAAGCATGTAACAGTGATACCCATTGTCATTGGGGCACTTGGCACCATGTCCAAAAATTTTACAAGATACATCAACAAATTGCAGCTTCCTGCAATAACACCAGCGGAACTGCAAAAAACTGTGCTACTTGGAACATCTTATATTTTAAGAAGGTACTTGGTTGATACCTAGGACGCTGGCAGCAAACTGTATCAACCATTAACGTCAGCCACTGGTATTTGTACTGCTTTTTTGAATGTTCAGTTAGCTGAGTTTCATGTTTAATGAATAAAGTATCTAATAATAAATGATAATAATGCAAAATTCTGTAATCTTTCACCTGGATCACAACCACATTTTCTTCTTCTGCACTGGACAGAACAAGTGTATTGAGGAACATAGCTGGCTTGTTATCCACTCAAATGAATTTCCAAAATGTGAGCATTTCTATTGAAAAATACTACTTCTATGGTTCCATCAGATGTCTAACATTAAGGAGTTGAGTCGTTAAATAGGACAGGGAGTCAAATATGGAAAAAAGTTAATCCAACTCATAACCAAGGTCTGAAGCTGTATTTTATAGATGATAACTAACACCATTAATCTACCCAGAAATTGATGGTAATCTGCACGATTCTTGAAGCAGTGGGATCGCCATAGTATACTAGGATGCATTTATCACCACCTGGCAGTACATACTATTTCAACTATACCTTCTGAATGTTTTTCAAAAGTAGCCCATGAAAAGTGCCTTACAATAATCCAAGTGAAAGTTGACCATCAGTGTGAATAATTGAGGTCATGTTTCAGGAATTCTTGCAGCTGTTGTACAAGACGTACCTATGAAAACATAGAAAAAACCAATCCTCTAAGTCCCCCCAAAGACCATATCTGAGTGCTTCAAACATTACTGAAACAAATAATCCATGTAAATCAACTCTCAAGAAGGATCCTTCTGAACTGAAGCTGGGCCTGTCCTTTATTGATTTGCAAAGGTATCCCTCCTCTATATTAAGTCATTGCAGCCAAGTAGAATTCATAAAACATACTTAACTTTTCCTTGTAGTTCCACCCTGCTAATGTAGGACAAGCAACAAAGAACAATAAAAAGTGTTTCTTGGAAATATAATAATTTTCATTGTATTTGAGAGTCTACCACACATAGAAAATTGGACACAGCAGGTGTATCCTACTTGATAGACTTTGATTAGTGTTGTCTATCAGTTAGTAAAGCTGTAACACTTCATTTCTTTGGGGATGAGTTGAAGAGTTTTCCAATACATTTAGAGGGAGAAACTATTAAGTGTATCACACCATAATGTAATTACTTACAAACTGAGTTTTTTAAAAGACGTGTAAATGTTTTGTGAAATTACCTTATATCACTTATAATGAATTGGATCTAAACACTGTGATTCATTCAAGCTTCACCTAAGGTGAAAACTTTTTTCACCTTTAAATTTCCTTGTTTTTATTGTTTTTCTTAGAAAATAATGTATCAGAAAATAATGTTACCTCCTCTATATCTCTGCTAACTTAATCTTGGTTCAGATCTGCATACTCTCTGGAGCAGCACAGATCTCCCTCCACCAATCTGTTGTGATGTACCACAAATGGTTTGAAGGTATACTACATCAGCCAAAACCTCGCTTCAATGACTTCACCTGGTTTGAACAGCCTCTGTTTCTCCTCCCTGGTCCCAGCAACCTGTGATGTCACAGAATTTCTGGTTTCAGGACCTGAAAGACCCACCTATGAAATGTTTGCCATGAACAAGGTTGAAATCTAGGGAGAAAAAATATTGTGATAAGAAGCATGAAACCTGGAAGATCTCAACAAGCCTGTTTGGACTATTGAGCCAATAATTAAACTTTTCTGTCACTAACTTAGTGGTCATTTGTAGAATCCTTCCATTCCAGCATCTTGAGCCTGCGCCAAGATCAAGTTCTTGCTATGTTTGGTAACTGTGCACACTACAAGTTTTATTTTATTCATCTCTTTTCAAGCTCTGTAATTCTAAACCAAAGACATTCCTCTCATTTGTACTTAATAACAAATGAAAAGACTTACTGGTGAAGCTTTGGAAATCAATGGGAGTAATTCTCAGTTCAGCAGATAAGATTACCAGGAGAAAAAAATGGTTCAACTTGTGCCTGACAGAGCTTTTAATTTAAGGATAACTCCTTGTTAACTCTTTTCTGTTTCCCCACCTTTATTTTAATAGTTTTCAATGTGTAATATTTTGTTTTTATTGTGAAATTATTGTATCTTTTACTGTCATCACTATTATAAATGCTTCATTGATAAACTTTAACTGAACAGTCTTCTTCACTATTAATCTTGGTCATTAGATGCATAAGTTTATGATTATACTGCCCTAGGTATTTCAAAAGGGGAAAAAACCTAAAATACTTAGGTCAGCATACACAGTATGAAATATATTGGTACAATTAATATAAATGTAGCAACAGCAATAATAATAATAATGCCTGCCAAGTTGGAAAGGTTTCCTAAGCACCTTATAATATAGATGCACTTTCTCTGTACAGTAAGTAGGTCTTTAATGGAAATAAAGGAATACACACTGAGTGAATCAGGAAGGAATGGCAGTAAAGATTAAAATAACACTGAAAGGTACTGGTGCGAAACATAGAAAGCTATATCCGAAGTTAGGAAAGGAGTATGGAGATGCACAGTTGATGGAAGATATATGGTATTGGGGGTGACAGGGATAGAATTGTAATGAACCATCAGCAGCAGTCAATACTTCTAAAAGTAAACCAAATGGAAAAGCTACAAAGAGTTACATTAGCAGACTGCCAAATTAGCAAACTAGCTTATCGAGCAAATAAAGGAAACAAGAATCATCCTCGGTGCAAAGCATCCCAGTTCAAGGGTTGATAAATGGTAAGGTCCAGTTTCTCTAGAGACAGCTCTCTACTAGCCAGATGGAAAATAGCATTCATTTGTGAGCCTAGCTGGGCTGTCTCTAGATCAGCTTGACAATTGAGCAAAAGGATCAGGGGACAAAAAACCCTGTTTTTAAAGCAAAGGAAAGCTTTAAAATGGTACGGTAAGAAATATTATCATTATAATTTAATCAGCATAAGGTTTGGAAGATGATCATTGTAATTAGGTACATAGCACAGAGGGAAATCAGATTCCCTGAAGCAGTTCTTTCTACAAAGGACATGCCAACGTGTCTATTATTTGGGAAGAGTTTTTCAACCAAAAATGGAGCAAAATGTTTCAGTTTGGTATGTTTAATTCTATCTTCTCTGAGGCTAAGACATTCTAGTCTGCCTTGGTCTCCCATTTATTCCTTCTCCAAAGCAATCATTGGGATTCCCTGAATCTTTATCTTTATTCCCATTCTCTCTCTCTCCCTCCCTCTCTCTCTCTCTTTCCCTCTCTCCTCTCTTCTCCTTTCTCTCTCCCCTCTTTTCTCCCTCCCTCTCTCCCTCCCTCCCTCTCTCTTTCTCTCTCTCTTTCTCTCTCTCTCCATATGGAATAAGGATACACTATAGACTGGAAAATACCTGGCTTGAAAAAAAATTGGAATCTTAATAAATTAGAAACCAAATATAACATGACAGTACAATGTGGACACAAGAAAGTCAAGGCCAATTTTAGGCTGTGTTAAAGAAGTTGAATTTTGTAACAATAGAAAATAACTAGACAACTGTTGGTCATTGTTTCAGAGGTATTCCCTTATGTCCCTCACACTCCTATGCATATATGCTATGCTATACCAACACTTGCTATGCTTTCTTCACATTTTTGAGTTCCCTTCAGTGGTGGGTTTCAAAAATTTTTTAGAACCTATTCTGTAGGTGTGGCCTGTTTTGTGGGAGTGGCTTGGTGGTCACGTGACTGGGTGGTAGCGGCTTGGTGATCATATGACCGGGTGGGAGCAGCTTGGCAGTTATGTGACTGGGTGGGAGTGACCAAGTCAATGTCACTGAATTCTTTGCCCCAAAGAATGACCTACAAAAAAGAGATGTAAAAAAAGGAAAATTATTATTTTTTGCACTTACTACTTAAATAAGAATAAAATAAGTACACAAAACAATAAAACATCTACTTACAGAGGAAATATGGCTGTCCTTGCTGGTCTTCAACATTAATGACCACCTTACAAACACACTTCCAGCCCCTCTGCCTCTTCCCTCTTCCTGGATTCACTCAGACATTTTTAAAACTCACACCCTGTGCACATGCAGAGACTCTTCTAGCAGCCCCTCTGCCCCTTCCCTCTTCCCCAACATCCTCCCCCCCCCACGCCAGCCACTCATCAGTTCTTTCTTCTTCTGGTTCTTCTTTTGAGAACTTTTCAGCAGCATGGTGAGGATGGGCGGGGCAAGTGAAAGAACAAATGAGGGGATGTAGCTTTCCAGTATGGGGCCTCCTGACCAATGGGTATGGGAAGGCACACTAAATTTTACCATCCGGTACGGCCATACCGGGCTGTACCGGTTGAAACCTGCTCCTGGTTCCCTTGCACCCCCAGACACCCTCCCCAACCTGCATCATACCCCCATGAAATTTCCATGAGTCACATGACATATTTCGTGGATTCTTGTACCGGGCCAACCTGCATAACACATCTTATGAATTCCCTCTGCACCCCCTCCCAAGCAACCTGATAACTTTTGCCCATCCATCCATGCACCCCTGTATACCTTCCCTAATGGGGGGGGGGACAGCATGGGTTGAGGAGAGTGCATAGTAGTGCATGGAGTTGCAGGAGATGTACGCTATGGTATGGATTGGGGAAGGAGGGCATGTTTCACAGGTTGGGAGGTGTGCATAGGTTTGCGTGAGAGTTGCCATGTAGGTCAGGGAGGGGGTGGGTGGGTGCAGCATGGGTCAGTAAGTGTCCATGGGGGTTCATGAAAGAAGTGATGAGGATGGGAGTGGGCACACAGTGGTCAGGAAGGGTGCATGAGAGTTGTCACTTTGCTTGTGGGAAGCTGGCAGGAAACATGAGAAATTAAGATCACACGGTTGCAGCAGCATGGCAGTGCTGACTCAACAGCAGTATCTGAAGTGGTCACATCTTTCCCAAATTTCATTTCCATAATGGTAATGGATCCCAGCATTCTGTAAATTACTTTGGTTCAAAAATTATTGCCTGATGATGGATCATGTGACCCAACTGAAGTTACAGACAGAGCAGCAATATATAGATAATTCCATGTTATTCAATTCTATCCTCTCTCTCCAAACTTACAAAAGTAGATTTAATTCAAACTAATAAATAAATGCATTCTGTTTCCTCTGTGACAAAAGCATTTCTTCCTTATGGAGGCTTATATTATGAAAGAAAGCCATAATGAATAATGATATATTAGTTCATTGATATTAGGGGACAGAAAGAATATATTAGAAAACTTAGAATTTACTTAGAAAGTAAATTCACTTAGTATGTCTTTAAAAATGTTGATCTTCTTAAATTTATTTATTGTATACTTGTAACCAGTGGAACATAATTCCATGAAACTGTAGATCAGAATTTCAATTAAGTTAAAGCTGTGTATTGTAATTCAAGTGTTAAATCTAACAATGAAGAGTTGCACAAAATGGCACCAAAGTGTTGAACAATAGACAGGAATGAAGGAAAACAAAAAGGTGGGCTCTAGTTCAATTTTGAAGCCTACATGAGAAGAAATGATTATGATTTTATTACTGTGCACAATGAAAGAAAAGATAAATATTGCAAGCTGAATTAAATAAGAGAGGAAGAACTTTGGTTTCATTATAATTTCATTAGTTTAAAAAATGCATGGAGGAGTAACAGCCTTCCCTGTAATGTTATCACCTTTAATGAGAGTTAAGTGGAAAATATGAAATACCGAGAGGATGTGGAGTTCAGTGTGAAAGATGATGAGAATGGCAGAATAAATTATTGGGATTATTTTATCAATATGACTGAAGTGAACAATAAAGCTGATTTTCCCCCAGTGCAATTATTCAGGTGAACATAATTTTGTGATCCAGTATCTACAGTGGTATTATTTTCCTGTAGAAGGAAAGAACCCTTTTAAAATACCCACACATTATGATATACAGATAATTAAGACTGATTAGCTGTGAACATTTTAAAATGTCTGTGCTGCTAATGAGCTATTTCACAAACTTCATTATAGGAAATAAAATATATGTATAAATAATAGGCACAATGCAGCCTAATTTAAATAAGACAAAACTCAGCTACCACATTCATAGCAACAGGAAAAAGAGAGGGGGTGGGAGAGAGATTTAAACACAGCTATATTTCACTAACCATTTGGAATTCATTTAACAGGTGATTTTATCCTAAAACAGATTGTAGAAGAATGTGGTGTTACATAACAGAGCCATTGTCAGATACCTTATCTTGCATAGGATAAAACTAGCTTTAGAAGACTTTCTATATTTCTTTATTAGCAAGAATGGGGAAAATACAAATGTACCCATGTAAAAAAAGAAACAATGAATAAAACTTTGAAACCATCTTAACATTTTTGTAATAATGCACAAAAATCTGACTTCCTACTTGTTTCTTGGTACTTCTTAATTGGCAATGATCTGGTGCCATTTTGAATGCTGCAGGTGAGGTGAAAGCAGGCATATTCATGTTGCTGATCTGACTCATCATGTTCATAAACTGGTTCAAATGCCAGAAATTTGCCTGGTTGATTCAGACTAATGACACTGAAGTAGTGGGGCCTGTATTTATGATATAACTCTGAGCCGCTCAGCATCTTTTCCCTCACCAAAATAGCAGGTAGACATTCAGCTGAATCAGTAGTGTTCATAGAACAAGCTTCTGTCCCTTCCTGATGCAAAGTTGGATCAACATAATGCTCCTGAAAGGATCTTGCCAGAATCTAATGATTGCCAAAAGTACAGATGAATTGTAGAAAGGTGAAAGCAATAATGATAAAGAAAGAATCTTGGGTCCTTTCAAAGCTAAATAATGACAATCTGACAAATGTTGTTCTCCCCTTTCTTCCCATGAGTAGGAAGATAGTATATTCCATAATTACTGCTTTAATTAGATTTCGTTTTAATGATCATAAGCTCTGTGCCCATCAGTTGCTGTAACTTCCTATCATTTAAAAGAGTTACATTCTCTCATGATTAGCTTTGCATTCAAACATTAGTATAACAAGCTATAATCATTAACTTTTCCATAGTGAAATTTACCTTGTCAGTTTATATCATTGCCAATTGCATATTTCCTATGATGGTGAAATGTTTTGTTTTTGTTTTAATTCCATGCATGAATTTCTCTCTGTGTTATTCTCAGAATAAACAATTGTTTTGGTTCCTGCCCTATGTACAGTATATCACAGAAGTGAGTACACATTTACAAAATATTCACATTTTGTAAATATTTATGTATATCTTTTCATGTGACGACATTGCAGAAATGCCACTTGGCTACAATGTAAAGTAGTGAGTATACAGCTTGTATAACAGTGTAAATATGCTGCCCCCTCAGAATAATGCAACACACACCCATTAATGCCTGTACTCACTTCTGTGATATACCATATATTCAAAATATTTTTTTTGGCAGCTTCAAACAATAATATATACCTTAATGATTATAAACAGAGTACTTATTGGATTTCTTACACCTTTTGTACAGAAACTTAGGAACACTCCTGCCTCCTACTTTTCTCTTTAATAACAACCTCTATGACATAAACTGGAAGTGAGGCTGGCCACAAGTAATATATTTGCTAAGGAATGATCAACAGAGAATTTGAAGAGTATGGAATCCTTTTCCACTTGGAGGAAAATACTGCTTTTTCCAGTGAAAGAAGGATTGAAATAATTGATATACAATAAGTTTTCCATCTGCAATATAAGTCACTGAAAAACAAAAAGAAGGAAGGAAGGAAGGAAGGAAGGAAGGAAGGAAGGAAGGAAGGAAGGAAGGAAGGAAGGATGGATCATTGCTGCAAATGAGGAGCAGACAAATTTAACAAGTAAAATAAAAAGGAAGGGAGGGAAAGAAGAAGGAAGGAAGGAAGGCTCAATAAGAATTGTAACTAATATCATTACCTAAAGTAAAGAACATCAGAAAACAGCTTCAAATGTAAAAATGAATAATGACCTCATCTCAAAAATTATAAGATATAAAAACAAGCATATAAATAAAGCACAAGATTAAAGAAAAGCTTCAACTCTTAAGGCAGATATTATTATCCTTGTTAGATTAAAGTATTTCTTCCAAAAGCTTTCATACGAAGTTAGAAATGATTTTTCATCACTCAAATGTTTCTTTATATTCACAGAATAGCAGAAACATGCGCTGAAAAAGGAACTTTCTTTATGTATGTTTAGAAAGTTCTCCATTGCTATTTTCTTTTTAAAAGAAAATAAATGTTTTCTTTTTTTTTTCTTTTATTCACACACACATTTCAAGTGGCCTAGTTTTTAAAATAAATTTGAGAAAGCTTTTTGATGGAGAACCACTGGCAAAAAACAGCAAATCTATGATCAAATGTGGGGCATCTCCTATTGCCATTTATTATATCCATCATTGTGTCGTTTTTTTGCTATTAATGGCAATCATTGCCTGGGAATCTAGCTGATTGCTGCTAGAGGAAAAAGTGTCAAGAGTCCTTTGATCTGATTCAGCATGCCAATTCTTGCATTATTACACTTCTAGTTTGCTCTGCAACCAAACACTGACCCCTAATAACTTCATCAGATTCCAATTTCTTTCTGTCTAAATGCAGATATATTCAGAATGTATTGAAGATCTACATGATGTGTCAGACAGTAGCGATACATCATTGCATCTGCATAGATTTTACTGTAGATCATGACGATTGGGAGGAAAACAGGAAAAGAAAAGATTTATTTACAATTAAGAATTCCCTTAAAGGTGTAAATGTGAGAGCACTTGCATAAAATATCTGGACTTTTTTATTTTTTATTTTAAAAAAGATTATTCAGGACCTAAATGAAATGTACAGTGTGGATTCATTGGATCTGAATGAGAAACCTTGCCAACTTCCCCCATCTTTTACATATTTGAGTTAGAAGATTAATATCTCAGTGCCATTTATTGACTATTCTAAAGTACTATATTCAGGAAAAAAATTACCATCTGAGCAAATTTGTGCATCACATCTGATTATTTTTTATGTCAAATCCCAAGATATATGACTGTTCCTCTACACATCTTCATGAAGATTTAATGGGTTATTTTTAACGAGTAAGCTTTTTTACTTCTTCCTGCTGTATTTTTCTGTCATGTTAATTGTTGTGAAGTAAAGTTGATAAATTTCTTTCTCTTCCTCTCCTTGAGAGTGGGATTTCTTTGCTTTTCTTTTTTTAATACCATACAGTACTCAATGACAAACCATTTCTGAAATCTTGCCAAGAAAACTGCAGGGAGTAATCCAGGTGGTTGTCAGGAGTCAATATTAACTTGACAGCACATCCACCCTCACATCCACACAAATGAGATTCTCAGACATGCATTTGATAAGATACCGGACTGTCTCCTCTGCCTTCTCTTGAACTCTCTTCACCAGTTATCTCTCTCGTCTATCTTTGCCCTTTTGGCCTCCTGCTTACCCACTGCCACCAACTGTTCCTGACTCCCAGTCCTGCCTACCTCCAGTCTGTCAACTACACTGATGACCAATGTACCCACTAGTGCCTTCTTTCATGCCATTCACTTTGACGCTCGTCCCAGGGCCTCTGTTCACACAGTAGCCGTTTCTTCCATTCACATGCCAGTCAGGGTCTCCATGCATGTCCTGCCCAGGGTTTTCTTTCATGAAAACATCCTAACACATGAAAAAAAGTCCCCAGATGTACCAACATGAAATAAGGAGCCTTCTAAGACTGATTGTTCTTTCAGACTGGTGCTAGCGGAGGCCACCTTTTGCAAACCAGCAGGGTATAAAGAGAGGCCCTGCTTAAGGGTGAAAGTCAGCACCCACCCACTCTCCCAGAGAATGAATTATTTTGGGGAATATTAAAAAGGCAGGATAGAATATTTTCCCTAAAGGAGAAATGGGGAAAAAACTATTCAGATTTTATTCTAATCTATTCAGAAAGACTGGGTTAGACAGAAACTCCGGATAAGCAATTAGGTAAAACAAGAATTGCTCAGACAAACAGCTATGATTTGTATTTCCCCTTTTGCCTAAAAAGCCAGCCATGACCCCTATATGACCCCACAGAAATAAAAATGGTATAAAAAGCCACCCTATTCTCAACTCCATTTTGTCAGCTGTCCCAGAACTACACGTTGTGTGTGTGTGTTGGTTCTGTTCACCAATTAATCAATTTTCTTTCCAATCAGCCTCCATATCATTCCTGGATTGGAAATGGAACTGGATCTTTCTTCCAACAATAGCAATAGCAATAGCAGTAGACTTATATACCGCTTCATAGGCCTTTCAGGCCTCTCTAAGCGGTTTACAGAGAGTCAGCATATTGCCCCCAACAATCTGGGTCCTCATTTTACCCACCTCGGAAGGATGGAAGGCTGAGTCAACCCTGAGCCGGTGAGATTTGAACCGCTGACCTGCTGATCTAGCAGTAGCCTGCAGTGCTGCATTTAACCACTGCGCCACAATGCACAAATGGAGGACCTTGCTGGTGCAAGAGAGAAATCCTGGGTGATGAAAACAAAGATGACACAAAAGAAGCCCTCAGCTGGTAAAACAGTGCAGTAGATATAGCCAAAAGAGCTTGGGCTGGATGCCAGAGACAGCTGCAGGGACAGGTAAGTGGGCAGTCCCAAGGGTAGGTCAACTGAGCCCTAATTTTCTTCACATGCCCATGGTGGCACTGCAATGGCCAAACTGTTGAGGATCAGTTGTAAACTTCCATTCGGCACTGTCATAACTTTGGTTGTTGAACGAATGGACATTAAGTGAGGATTACCTGCATTGAGCCTTATAATTCCTAAGTATGTTTCCTAACAATTTACTGGATAATTCAAATCATAAGAATTTTTTGAGGTCAATGCCTCTTTTTAAAAAAATAGCAATTGCTGGTTTCTTAATGCAAGTGATGAGAAATGATAGAATCACAGGATTGGAAACGATTTTGGAGAAGCAAATAAAGCATGTAGGTGGCTATCTGCAGATTCACAAAAAGTGGAGAAGTATTGAGAATTAGTTGACAGATAGCCGGTATGTGCACAGCAAGAAAAAAAGGGCAGATATAATTTAAAAGAATGAGACAGAACATAGTTTTAATAATAGCATTAGATAAATTAGTTTGCAAAGCATGCAAGTACAAGACGATTAGAAAATTAACATTAAAAGGTGCATAAAATGACTGCCTATAAACTATTCCCTCTCCTTGGATAAGATGTTATATTTCATCTATATTTATGATGGCATATCTCATATCATCCTATTCTTTGGCTAAACAACAACAATATTGATCCACCACTCTCTTCTAAAGGCCTATGAGATGCTAGAGATCCTTATCCAAATATCAACTTGGCTTATTTTGAGTATGAACTGCTGAAGCAGGCTATTGGCTAGGGTTAAAATTAGTCTGGTATAAGATTGCACAGCGCTCTCTCTCTCTCTCTCTCTCTCTCTCTCTCTCTCTCTCTCTCTCTCTCTCTCTCTCTCTCTCTCTCTCTCTCTCTCTCTCTCCCTCCCTCCCTCCCTCCCTCCCTCCCTCCCTCCCTCCCTCTCTCTCTCTCTCTCCAGAGAGACACACACAGAGACACACATTTGCATGCATGCACACACAAACATACGCGCACACACACACACAAACACATATAAAGACAGGCACATGGAGACAGAGAAACACACACACACACACACACACACACACACACAAAAAAAAAACCACACACACAGACACAGACACACAGACACACCAGAGGTGGTATTCAGTCGGTTCTCTCCGATTCAGGCGAACCAGTAGAGGAAGCTGTGGGAGGCTCCACCCACTCACTCCAGTGTAATGCACGAGTGCTGTTCATGCACAGCAGACAGTGCACATGTGCAGTTGCAGTGTATGTGCTCACATTTGTGAACCAGTAGGGAAGGTAGGTGAATCCCACCATTGATACACATACATACACCCTCACACAGAGGGGGGGGGAGGGAGAGAGAGAAGGGGGAGGGGGAGAGAAGGGAGAGAGAGAGACTAGTTTGTGCTCAAGTGTAATAAAACAATAGTAAAAAGCAATTCATAATCATTCATTTAGCTTTTAACCTTATCTCATTCTGGTAAGAGGGGAAAAAATCCTCCATAGATCCTTTTCTGCCCTCATGAAAGATCCACTATCCAAAAGATAGATGTTAGTCTAGAAGATTTAATTGTGTACAGGATGATTGACATTATCATAAAACAAAGTTGTTATCAAGCCTAGCAGGTATCTACTGGTATTCTCTTTTATTTCCTCTGCTGAACATTTTTACAGATGTAAACATGCTTTGCCAAGACGAATGGAGTGGTAAATATAATAAACTAAGCGTTCACTCTATCAAAGAGGAATTAGGTTAAGGCTCTAGCCCTAGCAGAAGGAAACTGGGAGGAAGAGAAAAAGAAAAAAAGTTCTGCAGATATAGACTTCATCATTTCAGGAGGATAAACTGAGGCCAAAATGAAAGTCTTTCTGAATAGAAAGAAATAATTATAAAGAGAAAAACAGCCTTGCTGCGGGAAATCTTGTTATTTATTTTCCTCCTCCCCTACCAAAGGCATCTCAGCAAACAATGGCAGATGTCACCCAGGATAGGAAAAGTGGCAAATGGCCATCTATTTCTATTTGTGGGTTCTTTCTCCAGAATCAAACTGTTCTGTCCCCCCCCCCCCACATCCCATTCAATGTGTAGTATGCTCATGAATGCTTGATTTGGTTGGAAATAATGGAAAAACAAAACAAAAAAAGGGCAAAAGCTCTGGAATTCAATAGAAGGTCACAATGGCAATCTTTTCACCAGCCCCCATTTCCTTTTGTGCTCTGACATCTGGTGCCCATTACTGGGACAAATTGGAACAATTCAAATCATTAGCAGGGATGAAGGGTAAAGGAAAAGAATTTATCTCCTTCTCTAAACACAACCAGTTACAAATGCCAGGACTGAATGTGTGTGTGTGTGTGTGTGTGTGTGTGTGTGTGTATGCACGCGAGTGACACACACAAACACACACATACATAAATACATATATTCATACAGGGAAGATTGCCACTTCAACATTGACCCCTTCCATAAAAAAAGAAAAGAAAAGCCATAACAAACTTGATGCCCTGAATTTTCAGCCTGTTATAGCACAAGCTCAACCTAAGAAACATATAACATATTGTCTTTGTCAATCAGCAGTCCAACCGTTTGATGTATATTACTCATGAAAACGCATTTTGCACTGTGATCCAAGGCATCACCTAGGTTCACTGTCGTTACAAGGAAAAAATATAGTCTCTCCCTGGAAAAATACACCAACATGCAGCCGTTCAACAGCTTTGTAGAGTTTCGTCTTTGTATTGACGTTCGGCATTCTTTTACTTCTCTGGCATCAATTCACTAAGCTGAGAAGCCTTTCATTTGAAGGATCACATGTGGACAGTTAACAAACCTACCTAGCCCAGCCTGCTACAGGCAACAATGAATATATAATCTATATGCCAAAGTCAGATTTTCTTTAGAGAAATGGGGATATTATGTTCAGAAAGATTGCCTTCTAGAAGGGAAGCAATAATTTTTATATTTAGACTTTTTCCACTGAAAAACGTATGCCATAACTTGGATGGAGTTTCACTTTTTAACCCAGGTAGCTTATTCATGTGAATAACCTCTACTAGCAACTCTTTGCTTGCCTGTGAGTCCCTTAGACTGCAAGGCGATCAAACCAGTCAGACCTAGTGGAGATCAATCCTGACTGTTCTTTAGAAGGCCAGATCCTGAAGATGAAATTCAGGTGCTTTGGCCATCTAATGAGAAAAAAGGAGTCACTGAGTAGAGCCTAATGCTGGGAACGATTGAGGGCAAAAGAAGAAGGGGACGACAGAGAATAAGGTGGCTGGATGGAGTCACCAAAGCAATAGGCGTGAGCTTAAATGGACTCTAGCAATAGCAGTTAGACTTATATACCGCTTCATAGGGCTTTCAGCCCTCTCTAAGCGGTTTACAGAGTCAGCATATCGCCCCCACAGTCTGGGTCCTCATTTCACCTACCTCGGAAGGATGGAAGGCTGAGTCAACCTTGAGCCGGTGAGATTAGAACCGCTGAACTGCAGATAACAGTCAGCTGAAGTGGCCTGCAGTACTGCACCCTAACCACTGTGCCACCTCGGCTCTAGGGGAATGGTAGAGGACAGGAAGGTCTGGAGGAACATTATCCATGAGGTTGCGATAGGTCGGACATGACTTCATAACTAACAAAAAAGTAACTCTTTATTCTAATAAGAAAGTTTAGTTTGAAAAAGGGAATGGAAGAAAGAGCGGTAGAAAGAAAACCAGACACGTTTTTAAAGAGTCCTATGTTTTAAATTGAATCAGGTTTGTTTTACCCAAGGGAATGAAGCAAGCCAAGCCAATCTATTGCCACTGCCTATTACATGACTGATATGCTGCCTACATAGACATCAAACTATTATCTTTTTAAAAAAAATAGGAACACAATTAGCTCCTTTGCATTTTTGGCTGACAGATATGTTTATGTTCTGGAGCCTTCAGCACTACTTGCTGATATTTATAGTTTATAATACTTTGAACATTCTGTTATAAACACCAATTATTTGAACATGCAAAGAATATTTTTGCATATATTCCCCTTACCTTCAGAAGTTCTAGCATTCCAGCTTCCCCCCCCCCCCGCACCTTTTTATTTCAAAGCAACTGCATCCAGTTGCTAATTTAATTGAAAATACAGTGGTAGTAGAGGAAGTTTTTAACTCTTCAGCACAGCTCTTTGATCTAATCTTCCTTCTTTGAAAGTTGCTATTAATTTAATGAAGACAA
This sequence comes from Thamnophis sirtalis, assembly GCF_051295495.1. NCBI lineage: Eukaryota > Metazoa > Chordata > Lepidosauria > Squamata > Natricidae > Thamnophis > Thamnophis sirtalis. Next base: position 157,813,202 of record NW_028261382.1, read on the forward strand.
AAATATCCCTGTATGAAAGCACTTTGATTTTTTTATTTCTGATTATGGATTGCCTGTGTGACATCTGATTTATCCTAAAGTGTTAGTTTAATAAAGAAGTCAAAATAGCTGTGTCGTTTGCGGAACCTTTATCTTGAAACAAGGGAGAAAATTATTTTTGCTTTTAATGAAGCCAGACTATATGGGAATCAGTTTATATCTTCATTTATGTACCGTATTTTTCACACTATAAGATGCACCTAACCATAAGACGCACCTAGGTTTAGAGGAGGAAAACAAGAAAAAAAAATCAGGCAGAGCCTGAGAGGACCACAGATAGGTGTCCTCTCATGTGCCAGCTCTGCCTATTGACTCCTGCACTGCAGAAATGAGACAGAAGAGGCAGGGTTCAGCACTTTGACAATGACAAACACAGAAGAGGCAGGGTTCAGCACTGTAAAAGGACCCCACTGCCACACCCCAGCTGTTATTCAATAGAATACAATAGCAGAGTTGGAAGGAACTTTGGAGGTCTTCTAGTCTAGTGCCTAGACAGGAAATCCTATATCACTTCAGACAAATGGCTATCGAACATCTTCTTAACAACTTTCAGTGTTGGGGCATTCACAACTTCTGAAAGCAAGCTGTTCCAATGATTAATTGTTCTAACTGTCAGGAAATTTCTCCTCAGTTCTAAGTTGCTTCTCTCCTTGAATAGTTTCCACCCATTGCTTCTTGTTCTGCCTTCAGGTGCTTTGGAGAATAATTTGACTCCCTCTTCTTTGTGGCAACCCCTGAGATATTGGTACATTGCTATCATGTCTCCCCTAGTCCTTCTTTTCATTAAACTAGACATACCCAGTTTCTGCAACAGTTCCTCATATGTTTTAGCCTCCAGTCCCCTAATGATCTTTGTTGCTCGTCTCTGCACTCTTTCTAGAATCTTCACATCTTTTTTACATTGTGGCAACCAAAACAGAATACAGTATTCCAAGTGTGGCCTTACCAAGGCATTATAAAGTGGTATTAACACTTCACGTGATCTTGATTCTATCCCTCTGTTTATGCAGCCTAGAACTGTGTTGGCTTTTTCGGCAGCTGCTGCACACTGTTGTCTCATATTTAAATGGTTGTCCACTAGGATTCCAAGATCCCTTTCACAGCTACTACTATTGAGCAAGGTACCACCTATACTGTACCTGTGCATTTTGTTTTTCTTGCCTAAATGTAGAGCCTTACTTTTTTCATCATTGAATTTCATTTTGTTAGATAGTGCCCAATGTTCAACTTTGTCAAGATCCTTCTGTATCTTAAGCCTGTCTTCTGGAGTGTTGGCTATTCCTGCCAGCTTGGTGCCATCTGCAAATTTGATGAGTTCCCATTTATCCCCTCATCCAAATCATTGATGATGTTGAAGAGTACTGGGTCTAAAACAGAGTACTCTGTTGTATACTTCCCTCCATGTAGGTTCAGGTCTATTGAGGACTACACATTGTGTGTGGTTGGTCAGCCAGTTATGAATCCCTCTGGTGGTGATGCTGTCTAACCCACATTTTTCTACCTTATCTAGTAGTAGGTTATGGTCTACTTTATCAAATGTCTTGCTGAAGTCCAAGTAAATAATATTGACGGCATTCTTCTGGTCCACTAATTTTGTCACTTTGTCGAAGAATGCAATAAGATTAGTCTGGCATGATCTATTTTTGACAAAACCATGTTGGCTTTTGGCTATTACTTTGTTTACTTCTAGGTGTTCACTAATTCGTTGCTTGATTATCTTTTCCAGAATCTTCCCTAGTATTGAGGTCAGGCTGATAGGTCTATAGTTTCCTGGATCTATTTTTTCCCCTTTTTTGAAGATGGGAACCACGTCAGCTCTTTCCCAGTCCTCTGGCAGTTACCCAGTGCTCCAGGATCTCTGAAAGATATACTTCAGTGGTTCTGAGCACTCGGCTGTCAGTTCCTTCAGAACCCTGGGGTATAATCCATCTGGTCCTAATGATTTGAACTCATCTAGGGTAGACAGGTGCTCACTTACCATTTTCTTTCCTATTTAAACTTGTGTTCCTAATCTGATTTTTGTGGTGCTCTTTTTGGTAGGTTGGACTGTTTTTTTCCCCTTTGTGTAAAGACAGATGCAAAAAATGAGTTAAATAGTTCTGCTTTTTCCCTGTTGCTTGTCACCTTCTTGCCACTTTCTCCCAGCAATGGGCCAATTGTTTCCTTAACTTTTTTCTTGTTTTTGGAAAAACGTGTTGGAAGAAGCTTTTTTTTTTTTTTTTTTACTTTTGTGGCAAGCCTTTCTTCATTGTGAGCCTTAGCTTTCCTCACTTCATCTTTACAGGCTTGTGCTATTTCTGGTATTCTGCCTTAGTTATGTCATCCTCTTTCCATTTTTTATACTTATCTTTTTTTGAATTTCAATTTGTCAGAGAGTTATTTATGCAGCCATGCTGGTTTCTTTTGGGAGCTGTTATTTTTCTTCCTCAATGGTATTTTGCTAGACTGGGCTTTTATAAACTTGTTTTTCAAAATTTCCCAAGCTTCTTAAATTGTTTTCTCCTTGAGGATTTTCATCCATGGAATCCTTCCCAAGCTCTCTCTACGTTTATTGAAATTAGCTCTCTTAAAGTCCAATACTCTACTTTGACTTTGTTCTACTACTTGTGTTTGCATAATGTTGAGTTCCAGTATTGCATGATCGCTTACCCCCAAGGTTCCTGTAGCTTCAACACCTTCTATCATTTCCTCTCTGTTAGTGAGAATTAAGTCCAATATGGCTGATCCCCTTGTTCCCTTCTTTATCTTTTGGGAAACAAAGTTGTCTGCTAGGTTTGTTAGGAACTTGTTGGATCTTCCACTTGGTGCAGAGTTTGTTTCCCAGTTGATGTTAGGGTAGTTAAAATCCCCATTACTATTGTGGTGCGCTTCCTACATACCTTAGTTAGCTGACTAGCAAAAAGTTCATCTACTTCCTCTGCTTGGTTGGGTGGCCTGTAATATAGACCTATGGCAATGTCACACACACCCCTTTAATGTTGACCCAAATGGATTCAAGATAGTTCTTATCATTGTTGTGCTCTATTTCTATAGAAATGTAGTTATTTCTTATATATAGTGCAACTCCACCTCCTCTTTTATTTGGTCTATTTCTTTTAAATAATTTAAATCATTCTAGCTGTATGTTCCAATTGTGGGTTTCATCCCACCAAGTTTCTGTAATGGCAACAATATCATATCTGCCCTCATTTACTTGAATTTCTAATTCACCCTGTTTATTCCCCATACTCTGTGCATTGGCATATAGACATTTGAGTCTATTTTGATTGACCCTGCGTTTACTGTCTACATAATCTGCCTGCCCCTATTTTCTTGACACTTGTATGATTCATGCACATGGTATGGTACTCACTATTAAATGCTTGGTTTTGCTTGACAGCAGGACTGATAATGTTACCTGCACAAACATCTATGTTACATGCACTGATAACCCTATGAATTTTAGATTGCTGGGGACAGAAATGTTCAGTATCAATTAATTCTCTGTCCCCACTGTTCAGTTTAAATTTTTATCCAGAAAATCTGTGAATTTAAACTTAGTCCCTTTCTTGGATGGGTGCAAACCATCCCTTTTGTACAGTTTTTCATTGGACCAGCTGCAGCCATCATGACTAATAAAACCAAAGCCTTCCCTTTTACACCACTCCTTTAGCCACACATTAAACTCTGCTACACGCTGGCCCTTTCCTTTTTGTTCCTTATATACTGGTATAACCTCTGAGAAGATAAGCCTACAAACCTATACTACTAAGTTCAGACCCCAAGCTCTGGAAATCATTCTGCACAGAAAGTACATCTTTTGGGGACAGATCATTTGTGCCAAGATGTATAATAGCATCAACGTCACAGTCCTTACTTGCATTCTTGACTATCTTAAGAATATGCCTCTTGTCTCTGCTGGCAGTAGCACCTGGCAGACACCTGATCTCTTCTATATTCTTTCCTAAATTTACATCCCTTACGATTGAATCACCAACCAGAAAGTGACTTCTATTTTTGGATACCTTACTCTTCTTGTGTGACTGATGTGTGATACCTGATTCACACTTTCGCCTTTCTGAAGTAAGTTCCTCATTTTGAACCATGATCCCCTGCTTATTTGAGTCATCATTATCACAACTACCTGTCACTTTAGTATCCCCATTAAGGTTAGTAAGGATGCTATGTCTGTTATGCTGGGACACAGCAAAAGCTTTGTGTTTATGGTTCACAGCTCTCACCCTGCCAGAGCCCATGGTTGTCCAGACTGCTCTTCTCCTGCGGGATCATTGCGGTAGAGGGGGCTGATATCATGGCATCTCCATAGAGTGGAATGGCTGAATTGGGCACCTAATTTCTGCTTGGAGAGCACAATTTAGAGATTCTAGATAGGTAATATGTCTATGTAGTCTAGTAATTTGTTTACAAAGGGGACAGTATCCAAATTTGAAAAGAGTATTGCAAAAGACAGGTGCAAAACAACTATTACATTGAACTAAGCCAGTCATTTTGAAATAAAATAAAATCACAGTCTCAAGCACACTCACCCAGAATGTATTATTGCTATTTTTGGTTTATAGATATATGATTCACACGCTGTTAGGCATGCGGCGACTACCTTAGTCCTCTGCATTTCTTTGTCTCGCAGCCAGTGGCTCTACCCACCAACCTGAGTAAAGTTCAAATGAAATGGAGGCAATTTAACTTTACCTTAGTCCTCTGTATTTCTTTGTCTCGACTCATTAAAGGACCAGCACCATTTAGAGGGGGGAGGGTATCTTATAGAGCACAAAATGTTAATTTAACAAAGATATTCTTTCTTTCTTCCCTTTCTCTTCCCCCAGCTCATTCATTCACTATTTTTCTTATATATCCTCCCTCCCTTACACCCTACCCCTGTGCCTCCTTTAGAGAATTCCTATGGACATTGCTGGAAAAGTCAAATGAAAGAGGCAAAGAACTTCCAATATTGGTATAAATGACAGCAATGTTTTGTAACTGTAAAAACACACAGGGCAAAGTTCTACCCATCTCATTGCAATTATATTAATCTCCCTATAACATTAAAGCTTTTGTCAAAACTCTAGCTGCTACCCAATTTAAGACCTGTTCTGTTTTCATTATCACCCTCTGCAAAATCCCAACATCATTCTAGAAAGTGATATGCCTTGTAATATTTGCCTTGGAGCTGTGAGGTTTCATTTCAAAATCACTTATCATCTCTTTAGAAAAGCAAATGACACAATCAAGCTGGACTCAAAATGGAGCACCCTGCATTACCTTTATTGACTGCCTTCACTACTGTAGCTTTTCAAAGATTTGTTTGTTAAAGGAAGTAGAAAACAGCACTCAACATAACGCACAATGTCGAAGAAAGTATCTGTGTCATAAGGGTTTATTGGTGATTCCCCATCTTCTGGTTGGTCAATGTTTTCCCAGAGAAGCCTTATAATGATACAGATAGTCCTGACCTATGACAAGATTTGGAACTAGAATTTCTTTTGTTAAGCAAGAGGTGTATTAAGTGAGTCATGCCCACTTTTATGACCTTCTTTTCCTATGGTTGTTAAGTGAATCATAGTCACTATTAAGTAAATCATATGGTTATTAAGTGAATCTGTCTTCCCTTGTTGAGTTTGCTTGTTGGAAGTCGGCTGCGGAGCTGGTGAATGGTAATCATGTGATCTCAGGATGCTGCATGCATTGTAACTATATGTGGGTTTCCAAGGGCAATAGCAATAGCAGTTAGACTTATATACCTCTTCATAGGGCTTTCAGCCCTCTCTAAGCGGTTTACAGAGTCAGCATATCGCCCCCACATTCTGGGTCCTCATTTCACCCACCTCGGAAGGATGGAAGGCTGAGTCAACCTTGAGCCGGTGAGATTAGAACTGCTGAACTGCAGATAACAGTCAGCTGAAGTGTCCTGCAGTACTGCCAAATTCTGATCATGTGACCATGGGGAAGCTGCAATGATCATAAGCATGTGTCCAGTTATAAATTGCTTTTCTCAGTGCTGTTGTAACTTTAAATGGTCATGGAATGAATTCTTGAAAATCCAGGACTAAACTTGTATGGCAAACACTCAATGGAAGAAGTACCTGCGGAGGATAGAGTCTTGAAAGTTAACCTTGATGGAAGACTACTGTACAATAGCACAAAGGCTTCCAACAATCCTAATTCAAAGAACTGCATGAATTCTGTCACTCCTTGTCATTTTCTAATAGCAACCAATCATTAACAAGGTAGATAGGGATGGGATATACACAGAGGAGAAAACTTATCTCATTAAAGTTTTCCTTTATTACTAGGAAAAAAATAATCTGGCTACTGAAATACATTGCCTAATTAAAAAAAAAAGAAACATGTTTTTTTTCTTACATATCTCTTCTTAGTTCCACATCCTTACTTGCAAGTTGATTAGATAGAAAAATTAATATTAATGTGTTTTATTAATATCCTTATTGCATTCCTATAATATAATAATATTTAATATTCTGTTTCCCTAAAATAAATCAGAATATAAAATCCCTTGTTTGGCTGGTGCCATCTGCTCAAAAAAAAACACAAAACAAAACAGAACCTAACATTGAATGTTAATGAAGTATATTAACTAAGCTAACAGCAATGAATAATTTCCTGAGCTGAACCTCCCCTTGAATTCTTCCAGAACCTTTGACTCATTTACCCCATCATTTCCCATTACCAGTTTCTTTCCTTTCCCCACCTCCTCCTCTGAATTCACACAGAGCAACCATTCTTTACTGAATTCTATTTTTGTTGAATCCAATTATATTCCACATAATATAGTCCCACACATTTTCCAAGCAACAAGTCAAGTGCCAAATGCTAGACTCCATTAACCCTCTAGACTTTTTCCAGCAGCTTCGAAACTACTGTTATGATTAAAAAAATAAAGTGACTAAAAATACTTGTATCCACACAGTCTTGTACAGATATCAAGTCCTACCTATCAGTCTTCTTCTCTGCTTGATGTAATATCAAAGCATCTTTTTTATCATAATAATAACTAAATGTGACAACTTGCACCAGGGACAGAATGCCTTAGATCAGTGATCCCCAACCCCCGGTCCGCGGACCGGTGCCGGGCCGTGGAGTACCTGGCACCGGGCCGCGCAGCGGCCGGGGGCCATGATCCCTGCTGCCTCTTCACCCACACGCGCAGCCTGAGATCAACCCCGGGACTCGAACCCGAGAGCCACCTCTCCGGTCCAAACCCCACTCCCACCCCGCCCGCCCGGCCGGCCGCCTTGGTAGCCCGTGGAGACGGAGCGCGTTCGGTTCGCCGCTACCTGGGGGCGCCGTCCCCATGACGTCACCGCGGAGTCCTCGCCTCCTTCCCTGGCGAGGCTTTCTCCCCGCCAGCCAATCAGAGGCCAGTCCCCGGGCAAGCGGGGAAAAGTTGCTGGCCGGTCGAAGCAGAAGCGGGAGATTGGAGGGGGGAGAGAGAGAGAGAGAGAGCGAGCGCTGGGCGGGTGGCAGCGCGTTCCACAGCGGACTAGGCGCGCCGCGGGCTGCCAACCCCCCCCCCCCACACACACACGTACACACACTGCCTCTCTGGCAATTGGCTGCCCAGGAAGGGAGCGGGGAGCTTTCACAGATAGGAACGTGATGGGGTTTGTTTTCTTCCCCCACTCCTGAGCCCCCTTTTTTTTTTTTTTGCTTGCCTTCTGGGGTCTCCGCCGTGGAGCAGCCGAGGTCAGATGGGGAGGCGGGGAGAGAGAGAGAGAGAGAGATGGGCGGGTGGCAGCTGTCTGTGAAACATCTTCCCCTCCCCACTTCCTGGGCAGCCAATTGCCAGAGAGGCACAGTGGGGGTGGTGGGGGTGGAAGGAAATAAAAAGAGAAGTTGCCCTTTCATTTTGCAATCTCTCTCTACGACCTTGTTTCATTCTCTTCCCTTTTGTTTCATCCTCATTTCTCAATCTCAGCAACTTTAACACTTTTGGACTTCAACTCCCCAAATTGCCCAGCCAGCTAGAATAGATAGATAGATAGATGGTGGATAGGTGATTGATAGATAGAGAGGGATGGATGGATGGATGGATGGATGGATGGATAAATAGATAAATAGATAGATAGATGATAGATAGAGGATATATACACATACACGCATACACACATACATACACAGAGAGAGACAGAGACAGAGACAGACATGGATGGATAGATATCACAGAAGTGAGTACACCCCCTCACATTTTATCAATATTTAAGTATATCTTGCAGCAGTTTAGACATTAATGGCTGGGGGCCATGATCGCTGCAGAACAACGCCCCCACCCCACCCCTGCGCGCGCTCAGCGGGCCACGGTAAAATTATCAAAGGCTGACTGGTCCGCGGCGATAAAAAGGTTGGGGACCACTGCCTTAGATAGCTAAGAAAAGAAATAAATAGGGACAGAACAAATCAATTCAGAGTTGTGACTGGAGATACAGATGACTAGTCTCAAATTATCGTATTGTGAAGACTCAGCTGCCTTAATAAGTCTGTAATGCTGGGAAAGGTGAAAGAAGATGAGACTGACCGGTAACAAGCTAGATTGACTCAATTACAACAATGATGTGGTACAAAACTGGAAACTATAGACTAGCTTAACATTAATATTTGAGAAAATTCTTGAAAAGATAATCAAGCAGAGGATATTTGAGCACCTACAAATGAACAAGATGATTACTAGAATTCAGCATATGTTTGTTAAAAACAGATCAAGCCAAACAAACCTTATCACCTTCTTTGATAAAGTAACTAAATTAGTGAATCAAGGAAATGATGTTGATTTAGTATACTTAAAATTGAGTAAGGCATTTGATGAAGTAGACCACAGTCTTCTTCTTAGTAAGTACCAGACTAAACAGTAGTGCCTGTGAGAGGGATCTACGTGTCTTGGTGAATCACTACTTAAGTATGAGTTAGCACTACGCTGCAGCTGCCAACAAGCCAACACAGTTCTAGATAGCATCAATAGAAGGATATTATCAAGATCACAGGAATGACACTACTGCTTTATGCTTCACTAGTAAGATCACACTTGGAATACTGCATCCAGTTCTGGTCACCACAAAACTCAAAAGATGCTGAGATCCTAGAAAGAGTGCAGAGAAAAGCAACAGAAATGATAAAGTGTCTGAATGAAGGTTACATTGCACAATGAATTGCAAAGGAAACTAGGTAAGTTTAGCCTAATAAAGGTAAGACTTATGGAAGACATATTAAGTAGTCTTCCAATATTTGAAGGCCTGTCAGGGGGAAGGGGCAGTTCCATTTATTCTCCATAGCAACTGAGGGCAGGCTAGCTTGTGAGAGGGAGATCCAACCTGGAAATAAAGAGGCATTTCCTGACACTGGAAAGAATGAATCAGTGGAACAGCATTTTCCACCCTGCTATGCATTTATCTAAGAGTGCTATTGTATCACCATCCTGAATCTTGTTAGATGACAATATAAAAAAACTTATTAAATAAACCGTGTCTTTATTTTTTCCTATAATCTGTTCAAATGGGTTTTTTTGTGACCAGTAGTGAAAAAACTGGTCATTTAGATTAAAAAAGAGCTTATGATGGTGATTTAAACTGATGTCCATCAAGACATGTGTTAAATGCTAGTTTGTTGGAGACAGAGATAGAAAGATATGTCAAAATAGGAAAAAAGGAAATGACTTCAGAATATAGAAGGAGAGAAAGAAAATGATGTGAGATGACCTGATGTAACATCTAACAAGTATTTCCCAACTTGCAGCCATGGAAACTTGAATACTACAATTCCCAGAATTCTTTTCTGTATGGCCATAGACATGGTAGCTGGAAATTCTTGAAATCGTAGATTGAAAACATTTAGAGGCAATCAAGGAAAAATTTGATTTGAAGAACTATTCATATATATTTCCAAGATGATCATTTATTTCTCCATACTCAGAAGAAAGCTTTATATATCTTTATATGGGCGGCATACAAATGTCAATAAATTCAAATTCAAATTATGTCCCACTGCAACAATTTCAAGTTAATTTCTTGAAAATTCAACAGGTTTGCTGCAAAAATCTATCGTAGATAGATTTTGTTCAGTGAGAAATATCAACATATTCTAAAGAATCAATTCATGGAACATGTATTGGAATCCTAGAGGAATATATTAAGGAAGATACTGGTAATATTTAGATATTAGATTAAATGGGAACTATTTTAATATTCCTTAGAAATGAAACAGGATGTCATAGTTGTGCAGAGTTACAATCCAGCAAATTTTTGTTTTATGAGATACTGGAATTAAGGAGCAACTTTTCATTTCATGTAGCACCAATCAAAGGTTTGGTGTTGGATCTGTATCAACTGAACAGGAAATTGAAAACGAGAAGAAAACATTCTGCTGAATATGTACTTCTCTAAGAAATCCATAATAATGATTTCAACAAGTAAAAAGTGATCACGATAGAAAAGCAGCTAGTAGTTATAAATAATATGTCAAAATTCTATCTCAAAACTAGTCTAAGAATTGAAATATTTAATTTTATGATACTAACTAGCAGATAAAATAGTACAGTAGACAGAATGGATTGTGTTATGTAGAAAGCTTGAAATAGTTTTCTCCGCTATGCAAATTAAAACGCACACAGTAACTAATTGCTCAAGGCAAACAGCATGTGATTTTACAGGAGCACTCTATAGCTAGAGTACTTTTCTATTGTTAAATTGAATGTTATGGTTGCTGTGTTTGGCAGTCAACTTTATGACTGCAATAGCAACAGTTAGTATTTTGGGAAGATCACAAATTGCGAGATTAGTATTAGGGTCATATACCATATATATTAGGGTTTCTGGAGTGGAGAATTCCTTTGGATTTCAGGAAAACGGGAAGATATATTTGTAAATTAAGAAGGGAGGGAGAGGTGTAAGATAAGGGGAAGGATGACTATATATAGCATGGGTGTATTTCAGAGGTGGGTTGCTTCTGGTTCGGTCCACCTGTTTTTATGGCAAAAGCCAAATTGCGCACACATGCACAGTGTGCAGTACCTGCATGAACCCTGACAATCAGCTGGTTGTCGCAGAGGTGCTGGATTGCGCACGTGTGCACAGCGCGAATTAGGCATGCGCATGAATGGAATGTGTGCACGTGCATGCAATCAGCAAACCAGTAGTGAAGGTAAGTGCAACCCACCACTGTTGTGTTTCCCACATCAGAATAGTAGAAAAACATGCTCTTTATACTCAGGTAGTGACTTTTCTAGAGAAGAAACTGATGGAAACCCCTTCCTTCACTAGCTGATTGGAAGGTATTGGAAGGAGTTGAGGTGGCGCAGTGGTTAAATGCAGCACTGCAGGCTACTTCAGCTGACTGTTCGGCTGTTCAAATCTCACTGGCTCAGGGTTGACTCAGCCTTCCATCCTTCCGAGGTGGGTAAAATGAGGACCCAGACTGTTGTTGGGGGCGATATGCTGACTTTGTAAACCGCTTAGAGAGGGCTGAAAGCCCTATGAAGCAGTATATAAGTCTAATTGCTATTGCTATTGCTATAAGGTATAAGCTAAAGGCTAACTACTGGTTTGTCTTTTCAATCCTTATTATACAAAAGAAGTTCAAAAACAGAAGTTGAGAAGATAAGGGAAGCGAAGAATGAACAAGTCCTTTCTCATTAACTCTTGGCTAGAAATGCTCTCATATATCTCACAAATGCATACCGTAAAACAAATTTACAGAACTCAGAACTTCATCAATTAAATAAAACAGACTCTGAAACTGACTTTACGGATCCAAGTTTGCTGACCAAATGCACTAGTTCCAGCCTGCTGCTTCTGCTTCGAGAGGATGAGTTGGGGGCCTGGCCTTCTCTAAATTTCACATGACTCTCCACCCCCCCAAGGCAAAATGAAGGTGAGGAAAAAGTGAAGTGGCTTGAAATCAGATTTAGTGGTACATATCTCAGAATTTGAGGTATTTGACTGCAACTGGAATATGAATAATGCAAAGCCAAATATGTAGGCAACAATTATACATTTACAAAAGAGGACATTTGGAAATACTTTTTTTTAAAAAGTAGTTTTTTTATTCCTGTATCTCAAAGGGTCCCGTTTACAATCATTCCCTTCTGAATTTATTCCTCTCTTTCTCCATTGTTGAGATGAAAATGAAATCAAAAGGATGTGTAATGTGAAACTTGCCTGCAATTTTCCTGCCATGTTTTTACTGCTTCTAGAGCCAACAATCTGCCATCTTAAAGCTGAGTAAGGTTGATTCCAATTTAATTGAGTGACATTGTCCCTCTCAGGATCACCCTTCTTCCTCTTCTCCCATAGCTTTCAACTTTTCTGTGAAATTATGTTTTCAATAGATAAGGGAATGACAACATATTGTCCAGGGTTTTCCATTGTATATTCCTTGAGAGCATTGCTTTCTTTAAAAATAGAAGAAAATCTATTTTCTTTAAAAAAAAAAAAAAACCAAGATTAACCCCCAAAGTATCCTCAGGGTTGCTTTAAAAGTGCAGATTAACATGGCTAGATCAGACAACTAATACAATGGTGTTTAAGAGATCAGAAATTCAGCTTCAAAAGCCAATGTTTTATAGTATTTTGCAAGAACAGATTGATTGTGGATTTAACACAAATAAGTTTAGGTCTGATAGGCTGTTTATAGGGAATTTATTTTAAATAGTTCAAATGCATTTCCACTAGTTAGGGTCTATAGATAATTCTATTGTATGTACATTTATCATTATTATGACCTCTAAATATTAAAGGATGAATGCTATTGAAAGGAATTCTATTTTTAGACACACCTACTCACATATCTAATGACTTCTTTATTATTTATTGATCACATTTTGGACTAGAAGACTGATTAAAAATACAGTGAATTGAAATATGAGATTTTTAAAAAATGTGCTCAGCCCTGTGATATAAGAAAGTAAGTAAAAATTAGATAATTGAAGAATCTATAGATCAAGAATAATTGAATCCCTTGGTACAATAGCAAGGCTCAAGCTTTATGAAAAAAGATAAGTTTATGTATTTTAATAAATGCACAATATTTTATTTGTACTGTAATCTACCTAAACCATGAATTTGTTTTTGTATCGTATACACAGACTCATGGACATGTAAAGACACACAAACAAAATGAAAAGAGGATTGTATAATGAAAGATAGGACAATCATCCACATTTTTGAGTACTTTACAACAAAGTTACAACAAAGTGATGGTTTAGTAGTTAAAGATGCTGAGCATGTCATCTGAAAGCTGACAGCACAGGTTCAAGACCCAAGTACTATGTGATGGGGTGAGTCCCCATTACTGTCCTCAGCTCCTGCCAACCTAGGAATTTGAAAGCATATAGAATGTGAGTAGATAAATAGGTACCACTTCAGTGGGAAGGTAACAGCATTTCGTGCACTTCAGCATATAGTTGCTGGTCATGCAACTATAGAAGTGTCTTTTGACAACATTAAGAAATGAAGATGAGTACTAGAATCAGATATGACTGGAAAGGGCAAACCTTTATCTTTACCTTTTCAACAAAGTTATGTAGGATTATAAAGCTGCCCACCTCTTGAAATTAGATTGGAATATCATTTTTCTTTGGAAATATAATAATTTCTAAGCAATTTGTTTTCTACCAAATTTGAATGAGAATATTAAGGAAATAATAATATGAGGGGAAATCAGCACAGGATTATTCTAGTATTCACACCATAAGGAGAACCCAGAAAACTTAATTATTACTCCTTAAATAAGGCACCTATAGAATTTGCAACAAATAATATGTTAGGAAATCTGTGGGCATAAGTAGGAATAAAGTGTCCATTCTGTAATGTAACCAAAATAGGACTACCATTTTGAGCTGTAAACACTGAGTTAGCCATTATATGTCTGCACACATAACATTTTGGATCTCTTTGCTGTCATCTAGTTCTAGTTAATTATTAGCTCTAAACTATATAGAATGAAAAAAAATGACTACAAAAGGTTTGATTGGAGCTATAAACTAAATAGAACTAGATGACAGCAAAGAGGTGCAAACTATTCTGTTTTCTATAATTGCCAATTTGGCAGTTTGAATCTTTGAACTCTCTTTATCTTTTGTGGTTGGCCTAGTTTATTTATTATTGTATTCCTATCCAATTCCTGTGGATGGGTTTGGGCTCAACCTAATTCTTATTACACTTGACATGGCCCCTTGTTTAAGTGCTTTAGAAACTCCTTAAATCTGCCATTACATCAAGAAGGACAAATGTCAGGCCTGCCTCAGCTTGAACTTCTAATTAAGAATGATCCTTTGCTCCATTTGTTGATAAAGGTGTAGAAGAAGTCAAGTGAATTACAATAGTGCATAAGCAGAAAACATGTACCAAAATTCCCAAATCTAACTTGTCCCTCCCGTAGTTACCTTCCATCACTGATCCCCTCCCCAGAGGTGGTATTCAGCAGGTTCTGACCAGTCCTGGAGAACCGGTAGTGGGAATTTTGAGTAGTTCGGAGAACTGGTAAATATCACCTCCTACTGGCCCTGTCCCCATCTATTCTCTGCCTCCCGAGTCCCAGTTGATCAGGAAGAAATGAGGATTTTGCAGTAACCTTCCCCTGCCCACCAAGCCACACCACGCCCACCAAACCATGACCACAGAACCGGTAGTAAAAAAAAAAAAAAAGAATCCCCACCACTGCCCCTCCCCCCATGTCCAATCAAATTAAAACAAGATATTTTCAGAATGGTCATTTCAGGTGTTTGGTATCCAGCTGTGTTCCAGTTCCAGCCAGTTGATCTTGAAGCCTATCTCAGAGAGATAAAGTAAACTTCTATTTTCTTCGAAGCATCGCCCCCTCTTCCCACTTAGCCCCTAGAGTTCACGGCATCTGATACTGAATGATTGCAAAGTGCAAGTGTGAGATGGCAACTGACACATTTATAAAGTGGCTTGTTTTTGAACCAATATCTTTTAGTAAACATTTCTGTTTCGTAAAAGTTTGTGATTACCTTCCACAAATCTGTTCTTTTTCTGTCCTGTGTAAATTGTACTTTAAAGGGTCACACTTCACGTTTTTCTATCTTATCATTTCTTCCATGTGCTGCAAAGGCTATTATTCAAAGACCAGAGAGATGCCACCTGCAACGATTACTATATTTGTAACATGAAAAACAGACGGTCTATGGCCCAAATCTTTTTTTTTAAATCTGACAATAGCAGTAGAATATTTTTACCCCCTTTCAACCTTGCTTTCAGCAAGCATATAACCGATGTTTTGGAATGATAGCTGCATAAGATTTTGTCTGCTTACCCATAATCACCAATGCAGCACCAGGTCCTGTGTCCAATTTAGTGAAGAGTATTTGTAGGATGGGGGGGAGCCATACTGTTTCTGTCTGCAGCATTAGGTATATACTGCCAAATCTCTGTCAACTTGAAGATAACCCCAGAGTCAAAAGTAACAGTTTGGATCCAAACTCATTTAGTTGAACTTTGCTCCTGCTGACATTGATAGTTTCCCAATTGATTTCAAGAGCCATTAAACCTAATATATTTTGGAGTCCAAATACCTTCCCTTTTTCTGCATCATTGGATGAAGTAATTTTCAATAAGACTCGGTCAAGTTAGGGTGGTTCCACACCCTTATGCTTTGTGTTGAGTTCATCAACATTTTGGTGAGAATGTGAGCATATGGAAAATCAGTCGGATTAGTTCTTCCTTGTTCTTTGGATGCCTGCTGTAATGCCCTACTCGCTGTACATGCCATCTGTTATACAGCTTCAGTCCTGTGCTGAGTAAAGAGTTGTACCACCGGAGATTAAACAAGTAAAGATGGAAGAAAGCAGCAGTAAGGCAGCCAGGGATGAATGATGTGCTATTTTAAAAGTGCTAATTTATTTAGTATTCAGACTTTATGGAGGAACCTTTTGTCACATCATCCATCACAGAATGGCACTAGAGAGATGGGGTTTAGAAAAATTAAAAACCTGTTTGTTACTGTAAACCAAAGAGCATGAACAACATCCGTCAAACATCGACAGAAGTGGAAGATAAACAAGAGTTGGTTAGAACCAATTGATGTGCTCTGATTGTTTTTTCTAAATTCCAAATTATTAAAATGCTTCAGATAGAGATTAACTATCTGTACTACAGTATTTATCTCTCCCTCCCATCCTCATGGCTATATATAAAAATAAAAATGCTGGGGGTAAATGGCTATTTTTTACACAATTTTGCAGCTTGGGTTACCACCCAATTTTTAGAAGACACATCACTAATATGTGATATTATAATATCTAATATAACCAAGGGAGACATGATAGCAGTGTTCCAGTATTTGAGGGGCTGTCACAAGCTATTTTCCAAGGCACCCAAAGTCCAGACAAGGAATAATGGATGGAAGCTGATTAATGAGAGATTCAACGTAGCAGTAAGAAGAAATTTTCTGACAATGAGAACAATCAACCAATGGAACAACTTGCCTTCAGAAGTTGTGGAAGCTTCATCACTGGAAGCTTTCAAGAAGAGATTGGACTGCCATTTGTGAGAAATGGTTGGACTAGATGACCTACAAGGTTCCTTCCAACTCTGTTAACATGTAAATTAAATATTGGGCTCTCCTCTCCTTTTTCTTTGTAGTCTGTTACAGCACCTGGAACTTTCAATGGTAACATTAGAGAGTATTTGTCTTGCAACATCAAATGGAATGGGGAGGAAAAAGGATATTATTTTAAAAATAAGACAATTGATACCATGTCTCAGTAATGAGTGTGTTTCAAAATTGCATTTTGAAAGGTGGGAAAATATTAGGCACACCTTTATTGTTTACAGCTGCCATGTACTTTTTGCCCCAGAGGGTCTGCATCCCAATTCTCTGCACAGCTTGCTTTTTTTGACATCTGTTTAGATGAGTTGAGGAACCAACATAAATGACAGACTAGAAGTAGTTTCCCTGGACTGGCAGATCACAATCATTTCTATCATGTCAGAGAAGGGAAGAGGCCAAAATGAGTTCCTAATCAGGGATGGGCCTTGAGATCAATCTCCATGTTGTTCCTTATGGCGATTCTTAGAGTCATGGCGTGTCACTTACTAACTTGATACAGTTATGGATCCAGACAATGTTGCCCTTAAAATTGTGAATTCTACAAAAAGACAAATGAGAAGAAGTTTTTCAAGGTGGCTGTTAGATCAGCGGTAGAAATAACGAGGAGACGTCTGAGGTAGCCTTGAACCGTTTATTCGAGCAAGAACGTAATGAACATCAACTGTGAGTAGACCGGCACCTCTCCTTCGTCTGACAGCCTTTTATACTCGGCTGTCAGATAGTTCAGCCAATGGACTCGCGTATGACAGCCCAGCAACCGGCAGGCGCGTCTGATTGGCTAAGACGTGCCTGGCTGCCGCCGAGCTGTCATTCGTAAGTCCGAGGACTTACGAGGCTATAACAGTGGCTGTCACAGGTGAAATTTTGCTGAAAGGAGGGATTCAAAAGTCCTCTGTTGCATTTGTTAGAAGAGTAAAACAGGGGTGAATCTAGCAAGTCTCAGATCTATATTTTCAAGGTCCTGGACTCCCGGTAACCTAATTGGTTCACTGGACCTCTCCATTTTGAGACATTGACAAGCATTTCCTCTAGGCTGCATGTCAGCAATGATGAAGAGTGCAACTCATATCTGTCTTTGAATTGGGCAAATGAAGACTTTGCATTGGGAAAGTTTGCTTTATTTCATCTGTTCATAGAAGATCATATGTTACTGACTACTCCTTGAATAAAGATGATGATGATGATGATGATGATGATGATGATGATGATGATTTTAGCTGCCTGGTTGTCCACTTGCCAAACAACTATAGCCTAGTACCTGCCTTATTATAAGGCAGGTTCATTTAAAAAAAATAGTGCTTATTAAAATTCAAAGTTTTTCTCTAATCATGAGGATGAAATTTTATGTACAGTTTTAAATATAAAAGACATACTCCCTGGAGTGTGCATAGCTGCATGAAATTGAAAACATTCTTCACCAAGGGTCCTATTTCTAGGGGTAGTAAAAAATACTTGACATGCAACTGGTGATGAACCAATGTTTTCAAATTCTTTTTGATGTCTATTAAAGCCCTTCAGTTGATTGGCTATGAAAGACCTTACATTTCTTTCTGAATTGTGCATAAGACAAATTGTAAATATCAATGAGAATGATGGTAGAGATGCTATGAAATAATATAGGTTCTGTATTTTTAAAGGAACAATCTTAACTTATATCTCATGTTTCAACACCCAGGAGAAAATGTGGCTGTCCTTCATATTATCCCCTTTTATGTTTTGGGGATTTAGTTGTTCGGCTAAAAAAACAATATGTATAAAAAGGCCCACATTAGAGTATGTCTATCTGTTCATCCATCCATCCATCCATCAATCCATCATCTATCCATCATCTATCGGTGTGCATCAGTGATGGGTTCCTGATCCCATTGTAACCAGTATGGTGAAACGGGGCCAGGCATCCACCACATGAACCTGCACAGTGCATGCATGCATACTTACTGCCCGTGATGCTCCGTGATGCCTCTGTGACGCTCCAGCTGCTTGGTGAAGCATCGCGCAGGTGCCATACGCTCCATGTGTGGAAGCCCAGAAAACCTCAAATACCAGTAAGGAGCAGGCAGGTGGGGCCTCTGGAGCACCGTACCAGAATGGTACCTGGTGCTCCCAGCAGGCACCGGTATGCCCGTACCAGGATGTACTGGTTGTAACACACCACTGATGTGCATGTGTATGTGTATGTGTATGTGTACGTATACATGTATACACATACAAACATGGAGATTAAATAATTCTGTACAAATGATATGCAAATTTTCAGACAATTATAAACTATGTGATGGCATTCTATATTTGGCTAATGCAATAATCTCTCTCTTCTGTTTTCTATTATCTCCACATCATTCAATAAGTATCCCAGAATTATAAAGAAGATTGTATGTTTAACATATATGTCAACCTTATTACACTGATAGACAAACACCACTGGTAACATGCAAAAAAGAGGTTAGGATTGATTTAAAACTAAAGATACATGCAAAATTAATATCAAATGTTTTTACAACTCTAATAGAGACTCATTCCTTATTGGTCAACTGCTTTATTTGAGATGCAGTGAAAATATCCAGACAAATTTAAATCCTGATTCCTCCAAATGTCATTTTCACCCAGACATGCCATGTTCAGGCTCATTCTGAACTCTATACAATGCCAAACAGATACCATTCTCCTTTGATACAATCTTCACTGTAATTTCCCCCCTCTCTGACAGGACTCCTGCCAAATTCATCTCTGGTATCAGTGAATTAGACATTTCCTGCTGCTGGCTTCTTGGAATTACTTTTCTGATTATAAAGCCTGGTTTGATGGGACACAATCATAATTTTGTTTTCAGTTACCCACCCAAAACCGTATTGCTGAGAGGTTCCTTTGAATAAAGAAGATGACCTAATCATTCAATCCTCCGACTTGGAATTCAAACGTCTCTATGTCAAATGTCAAAATCTACTCACCCTCTCTCTCCTCTTTTCTATTGCTAAAAGTGTGAAAACAACAAACAATTTGATTCACGGTTAGCCCAGTTCATACACAGATAAACTAAAAAGTCTACATACATTTTTTTTAAAGGCCATATGCCTATTTATTACTGCAGAGACAATTTCACGTGCATTAAATATTCCTGTGAAATCTATTCTTGGAAAAGAAATAACAGGGCAGGTTAGATTCTGTGAAGCAATTTCATCGCCCACAAATCCATATTGTCTATACAAACCTATTATTAATTGTAATAATAATAATGATGTATCTCAGTGTCTGAAAGAATTTACAAATTACATACATACATACATACATACATACATACATACATACATACATACTACAAACTTAATTATTAAGCATGCAAAACAGTACTGCCAAAAAAAGACTGCAGGTAACTTACACTACTTTGAATCTGAAGGTACTTCAAATATTCATGGTGTAAAGTATTAAACAAAGACCCAATCATTTAATTATCACTGACTACATTCATATTCCTTGGGCATGCTTCTGATATTTTATCTTGCTATTTATTTTCTCACTGAAATGTGAGTAATTAATTTTAGACTCCCTTGAGCCTATCACAACAGCTTTGGGAAGCAGATAACAGTCTACAAGAGGAAAACCATGTTGTGAAGATAATTTTACTACAGCCTGATGTTCCTTGTGCTATTCTAGTAAAGATCACACACATAAAAATGTATAGGCAATCGATCTAGCACACTGGCTATTTTTGGTACTTGTTCCCTTCTTATAATACCCAAGGACCGTGATGGCAAACCTATGGCATGTGTGCCAGACATGGCATGCAAGCCTCTCCTGACATGCGCGCTGTCGCCCCAGATCAGATCTCCATGGCGTTTCTTTCGTGAGCTTTTGTTTCTCTGCAAACAATGAAACAGAAGCTCATGAAAGAAAAAAGATCTTACCTCTTGCCATGCTGCCTATATTGAGATGCTCTGCCTCCCACTGGCGAGCTGGTCTTGGGGCCTCTGCTTTGCTTGTGTGCATGTCTGTGCATGCATTCATGTCACATGTGCTTGTTCACACACACACAGACCTTTCAGTTCGGGCATGCGCACACATGCAGCTTGGGCACTCGTTATCTAAAAGGTTTGTCATCACTGTCCTAGGACACTTCAGCATTAACTTATGGCATGGAATATCAGCTATTTGCATACTTAAAATTCTAAAAAGTGAAATAAAATTGCAGAACCCATCAACTGCAAGAAGGGCAAGAATTTTCCCTTTAAGTTGTATTCATCATTGAAAAACTACTTTGTTGGTTATTAGACTGTTTTTTAATTAACTGCCACTAATCATCTGCTATAATGGTGAAAATGGATGATAGATAGATAGATAGATGATAGATAGATAGATAGATAGATAGATAGATGGATGGATGGATGGATGGATGGATGGATGGATGGATGGATGGATGGATGGATGGATGGGATAGGATAGATAAATAGATATGCAATGAAATGTTCATTGGCTATTTACAGTTCCATTTTAAGCTTTTTGTCCTCACAAATTAAATGTAAATATAAATTGATAAATAACATCTCTAAGCAGCATTATTCATCACTGGCTGTTTGTCAGCCCTGGAGGTAATCTTTTACTTTGGATCTTCAGGGCTGCCACACTTGGTGGATGGGCATGCTGTGGGAAATGGGAGTGGGGATGGATGGAGACAGGGTGAGATGTAGAGCCATAACAACATTTTTTTCCCTGGGAGTCAAGGATGTTCAGCCTGCACCTGAAGAGGCATGAATAGGAAGCAACTCCAGTTGGGACAGGGACATGATTGGACCATGTGATGACATGTGGGTGCAGGGGAAGGAACTTTCATTTTGATTTGGTTGGGGGAAACCTAGAGGGCTTTCAGATTCAAGTTTTCCCAGATATGCCAATATGACATCGCTAATAAAATGGTACTTTGAGGAAAATGTCTACCTTGGAGTTTTACTTCTGCTGGGGGTGTTATTTGGAACCCTGATATGGTTTAGCACCACCAAGATTTTCCTTATTGGAAATCCTGGCAGGAACCTATAGATAATCAAGAAAAACCTTATTATTGGGATGGAAGCCCCAAAGCTGTATATAATAAACTGGTAAGCCATCCACAGTGATATGTTTCAGTTGGGCAGCTATAGAAAATTAATGAATGAATAAATACAATACAATACAATAAATCCATAAAGCTTTATTCCCCCTCTCCCCTATCACCCCAATCTTTCTCCGGCTACAAAAATTTGTATCATTTTTTTTTACTTTAGCTCTGGTTGTGCTCAAAATACATGCTCCCTGATGAAGACTCTATTTTTTTTGCCTTCAGATGCATTTATTCCGAGACTTTCTTTAAAATTTTATCTTTTTCAAATAAATAAATAAATAAATAAATAAATAAATAAATAAATAAATAAATAAATAAATAAATAAATAAATAAATAATAAATAAATAAATAAATAAATAAATAAATAACAAAGCCCTCAACAATCTGAAATTGGATTTCTTTCTCTCTGTGTTTCTTTCACTTTTTCCTTTATTTTTGGTGAGTGACAGCTCCACCTATAGCCAGTCATACAGGTGTATCTCTCTTAATTCCAAACAGAGCAAACAGCTTAAATCTAGGCACTTAATTATATTTTTTCTGTGCCATGAGGAGTATCATACATGTGCTTTGTATTCACAGATTGCCGATTTCTTCACTGCTCTGAAATGCTTTGAAAAGTGAGATAAAAATAATGCAGCCAGCACAAAGCTTCAGGGGGTGTTTTGATTTAATGATTCTTCAAGTAATGCACTGTTTTGAAACTCCTTCTTGAAGCCGTATGTCCCCATCCACCCCATTTCTAAAGAATGAAATGAAGTTGGCACACTTCCTTAGTGCACCTCCCGTATTTTAAAAAATGGAGCCAAAGCACTCCATCTAAAGTGACCCTGCCACATAGACTTATTATACAAATGTGATGGTAATGGTGTCTCTTTCAGGAACAGCTTTAGAACCCAGCTTGGTGGATAATTATTATGGAATAACTGTATACCCCCATTGCTCTCCTACATTGAACACTGATCTCTCTAATTAAGCAGGAGAAAGGATCTTGAGAGTCATAGTGGATAGTATAACAAAGATGTTGACTCCATGTATGACAGCTATGAAAAAAGGTAAATGTTATGCTAGGGATAATTAGGAAAGGGACTGAAAATATAGCTCATTGTGGTGCTCTCATGAAAATCTATGGCATGCAGAAATTCTGTGTACAGCTTTTGTTATAATCATACATGGCACAGAGACAGTGCATTTTTCATTCTGTCACAATTCTGTGCTAGCATTCAATGAAGGCAATTAAAGAGAAATTTAAAACAGACTTTCTTCACCCAGAATATAGTTAACCAGTGGAATTCACTGCCACAAGACATGATGTTGGACATTGACTAGAATGGTTTTTAAAAGGGTATTGTTTAAATTCAGGGCAGATAGCTGTGTTATCACAAGTTTTGAAGAAGCACATCTCCCAACAATAGTTGCAGGAGGAAAATGAAGGAAGGATGTCTATGGAGCTTTTCAATCACCCAGGTCATGGTTGTCCCAAAGGTGCTTTTTCCAAAAAGCTAACTGAACTTTATTGGGTTTTTTTTTCTTGAAAATATTTTGCTTCTCAATTCTAAAGAGCTGAAGAAGCTTCTTGGATGAAAAGCAAAATGTTTTAACTGAACAAAAACCAAGAAAGTCCAGTTACCTTTTGATAAAGCACCATTGGGACAACAGGGGAGGGAGTTTGCAAATATCCCAAAGAGATTCTGGTTGGCCACTGTGAGAAACAAACTGCTATATTAAAATAGCTTTGCCTCTTAAGTACTTATTATTCATTTAATGGCTTTGCAGTAGAAGAAGAAGCATCAGTAGTACAGCTATCATCTGAATTTCCTTAAAACCGACACTTGGCCAGCGGCATATTGAAAAGGACGAAAGCACTTTGAAGTACCGATTTGGCATCTACTACCACTATCTGCTGCTCATCATCTTTCTACTCTGTAAAGAGAGGTTAAAAGCATCAAGGCAAACTTTGAACTGATACAATCCTGATCCCTGTGCTCTGGAATACTCAGAAATCATAGACATACATAAATGTTTGAACCATATTTATGGATTATAGTATTTGTATTCTTTATATTTGAAATGATAGTTTGGTTTCTAAGATGAAATTGGGAAAAATTGAACATGAAAGTCATTCCCCAGAAAATGCAATGCTCTAGGAATCTAATATTAGAAGAGTCCTGACACAAACGCACTGTAATCTTTATATAGCATAATAATTCCCATCACTGCGCTAATTTTAAATCCTACTTTTCTTTTAGTAACTTTTTAAAAGAAAGGCTCTAGTCCAGGGCTACATCATTTCAGTCAGCCAAGGGCCACATTAGACTAAAGCATATTCAGAACTTTGTTTCAAAATTAGATTAGATCAGGGCCAGTAGGTTTCAGTGAATTTTAAGGAAGAAAATATAAATCTATTTTGCTCATGAAACCTCTCCTATCTCCAAGATGCATACATGCATTAAAAAGGAAGCTCAGATCTTTGTTCATACCCAGTCTGGGGTTCAAGAAGCAACAATATATCTGCCTGTAGAGTGCACCCAACATACCACACTCCCTTCTTAGAGGACAGAGAAGATCTCAAAAAGCTAGGAAAGGTACCATGCTAGTCAGAAAGACCAATTACCAGAGCCTGATTTTAGCCTGTAATTCTCTCCATGACAACTCCCATATCCTCTTTTTAGGAAGACCCAGTTTTATACCTTTCATCCAATATACAGCTGGGGCAAAAGCCAACTAAATGAATGATATTTGCATATATCTATCTACAGTATCTATCCATCCATCCATCCATCCATTTATCATCTATCTAAGAGCCATGGTGGGGCAGCAGTTAGACTGCAATACTGCAGATTACTTCTGGAGATCACCAACTGCCAGCATTTTGGCAGATTGAATCTCACCAGTCTCAAGGTTGGCTCAGCCTTCCATCCTTCCGAGTTGGGTAAAATGAGGACCCAGATTGTTGGAGTTAATATGCTGACTCTGTAAACCCCTAGAGAGGGCTGTAAAGCACTGTGAAGCAGTATATAAGTCTAAGTGCTATTGCTATTGCTATTGCTATTGCTATTGCTATTGCTATTGCTATTGCTATTGCTATTGCTATTGCTATCTATCTATCTATCTATCTATCTATCTATCTATCTATCTATCTATCTATCTATCTATCTATCTATCTAGATATCTAGATATCATCTGTCTGTCTGTCTGTCTGTCGGTCTATCGATCGATCGATTGATCAATCGATCAATCTATCATCTATTTATCATCTATCTTTATCTATCATAGTGGATTCCAATGTAGGGCCCATGCCTCACAGGGGGCAATTTGATTTTTAATGGGGGTAATTTGAACCTTGTTTAAATCAAGTTAATGGTGTTTTAGACTTCCCCTGCATGAGTAGAATTCATATTTTGAGTAAAATAAGAATTATATGTCACAGGGGAAGGGGCATCAGGATTTTAGAGATGCTTAGATGGGCCATGGCCAAAAAAAGGTTGGAAACCACTTCTCTCTCTCTCTCTCTCTATCTATCTCTCTATCTATCTCTCTATCTATCTATCTATCTATCTATCTATCTATCTATCTATCTATCTATCTATATATCTATCTACCTACCTACCTACCTACCTACCTACCTACCTACCTACCTACCTACCTACCTACCTATCTGTCTATCTATCATCTATCTATCTCTCTCTCTCTCTCTCTCTCTTCCTGATACCCTCGCCCGCAGTCCGGCGGAGACTCTGGTTGCTGCTTGGAACTCAGCAGCGACGGAGTCTCTTAACCGGATTGTGCCTCTACAGCCGCTCCGAGGCAGTGGATCCAGGAGGGCTCCTTGGTTTACTGAGGAACTCCGGGAGATGAAGCGCCGTAAGAGACGCCTAGAGCACCATTGGAGATCCAGTAAATCTGAATCGAGCCGAGCACCTTTAACATCCTGCATCAGAGAGTACATCCGGGCAGTCAGGACGTCAAAAAGAACTTACATTGCCACTCTGATTGCGTCTGCTGAGTCGCGCCCAGCCACCCTGTTCAGGATAACCCGTTCCCTCCTAAATAGGAGGGATACGGGTGATCCTTTGCAGGGCAGGGCTGAGGACTACGTCCAGTTCCTCACGGATAAAGTTGCTCGGTTTCGGGCGGACCTGGACTCCAATCCTGCAGAACCAGCCGAGGCACTAAGGGATAATCTGGTAGGTCATCGCTGGATTGATTTTCAAGCTGTTACCCCTGAGGACGTGGACAAGGCTATGAGAGCTGTAGGTGCCTCCACATGCGTGCTGGACCCGTGCCCCTCCTGGCTGGTTGTTAACAGCAGGGAGGTGACACGGGGCTGGGTCCAGGCGGTTGTTGTTGCTTCCCTCCGGGAGGGGGTCTTTCCCCCCGCTTTAAAGGCGGTGGTGGTGAGACCCCTCCTGAAGAAACCATCTCTGGATCCAGCCGTTCTTAACAACTATCGTCCAGTTTCCAACCTCCCCTTTGTGGGGAAGGTTGTTGAGAAGGTGGTGGCCTTTCAGCTCCAGCGGTCCTTGGAGGAAGCCAGTTATCTTGATCCATTCCAGTCTGGCTTCAGCCCCGGCTACAGCACAGAAACTGCTTTGGTCGCATTGACCGATGATCTCTGGAGAGCCAGGGATGGAGGCCACGCCTCCATCCTGGTACTCCTTGACCTCTCTGCGGCTTTCGATACCATCGACCATGGTATCCTTCTGTGACGACAGTGGGAGGTGGGGGTGGGAGGCACTGTTTTATGGTGGTTCTCCTCTTACCTCTCGGACAGGTCACAGTCAGTGTTAGTCGGAGGCCAGAGATCGACCCCTAGGCCCCTAACATATGGGGTGCCGCAGGGTTCGGTCCTGTCCCCCCTACTTTTTAATATCTACATGAAACCGCTGGGCGAGATCATTCGACGGCACGGGATAAAATACCACCAGTATGCGGACGATACACAGTTGTATCTGTCCGCCCCGTGCCAACTCAATGAAGTGATGGACGTGATGAGCCAGGGCCTTGAGGCTGTTAAAGACTGGATGGGGGTTAACAAGCTTGTACTCAATCCAGATAAGACCGAGTGGCTGTTGTGCTTCCCTCCCACTAATTGGCCAAGTGTTCCATCTCTCAGGCTGGGGGGTCAAATATTACACCCCTCAGATAGGGTCCGCAACTTGGGAGTCCTCCTGGACCCACAGCTGACTTTTGACCACCATTTGTCGGCTGTGACCAGGGGGGCATTTGCCCAGGTTCGCCTGGTGCACCAGTTGCGTCCCTACCTGAACCGGGAGGCTCTCACAACAGTCACTCGTGCCCTTGTGACCTCTAGGCTGGAGTACTGCAATGTGCTCTACATGGGGCTGCCCTTGAAGAGTATTCGGTGACTTCAGCTGGTCCAGAATGCAGCCACGCGAGCGATCGTGGGTGCACCTCGTTTCACCCACGTAACACCTATCCTTCGCGAGCTGCACTGGCTGCCTGTTGATCTCTGGGTGCGCTTCAAGGTGCTAGTTGTCACCTACAAAGCCCTTCATGGTATTGGATCTGGGTACTTGAGAGACCGCCTACTGCCAATTACCTCCACTAGGCCAATAAGATCCCATAGATTAGGCCTCCTCCGAATTCCATCAGCCGGTCAATGTTGACTGGCAACTACCCGGAGGAGAGCTTTCTCGGTGGCTGCTCCGACCCTATGGAACGAACTCCCCGTGGAGATTCGTACCCTCACCACCCTTCAGACCTTCCGCGTAGCCCTTAAAACCTGGCTGCCCCGACAGGCCTGGGGCTAAAGACTTCAACCCCACCCGAATAGTACGACTGTTGTGTTTTTTAACGATGTATTGTCTTTATGTGTATAACTTGTTTTGTACTTCCCCTCCCCTTGAATTGTGAGCCGCCCTGAGTCCCCCCAGGGAAAAGGGCGGCATACAAATAAAGTTAAAATCAAATCAAATCAAAAATCAAATCAAAATCTCTCTCTCTCTCTCTCTCTCTCTCTCTGTCTCTCTCTCTCTCTCTCTTTCTCTCTATCTATCTATATATCTAATTTAAACACTGCCCATCTCACTTTCCAAGTGACTCTTGGTAGTTTACAGATAGAAGCCATAAATCCATTTAAATTTTTCATGCTAGCTTTGGATATCATATTATTCCTTAAATTGATATTCTTTTTAAAATCTTGTTCATTTTGTTGCCATTAGATTTTTTTTTAAAAAAAAGATGCAGATTGGTCTTAATGAAACCTATTTGTGCACTTACACTCCCATTTTTAAGACGTCTTTATGGGTTTATTTATGCACTGAATAGTAGGTGATCACTTTGTGTACTTCTTACCTGTTTCCTCAACCACGTTCTCTGCAGCGCCTTCTAATACAGAGTAGATATCCACTTTTATCCTATTTTTTTTTCTAAAACATCCTGTTCTAAACTTGTGTTGAGGTATTGGCCCACAGACCCTCAAATTTGGAACTACTGTGAACTTCAGTCAGGTAAATTGTTTAGGATTTTTCTTGAAAAAGCAACTGTAGTTCTGTCTTTTGAACTCCAAGAACCAACTATAGCTAGAAGCTTCAAGTGCAAAAAGTGCAGTCTATTTCTTAATGATATGTTATCAAGCTTGAGGAGTTTGCAAACTTTTTGTTAATGAAAAAATTCTCAAAATCTTCAGCAAAGAGGTAAAGCTCTAGTACTATAAATTTTGCTGCTTTTAAATGAACTTTCCTCTCTTAATTTGTAATGGAACCCCATCAAGTCCAAATGAAATGTTAGGATTCCATGGAAAAAATGGCATACCTCACACTTATTATACAAATTGTGCCTAGCTGTATAAATCCAAGATGTTTTCATTTAAAAAAATGATTTGCAGAAGATGAAAGAAACAAAAGAAACCAGGATAGCACATCTGCAGATATATAATAACCATTTCTCAGTTATAGCAGCTCAACCAAATTGTAGCTATAGAATTTAATCAGAGAAATGTTACCACATAAGAAAATCTTACTGATCTTAAAACTGACTTATAACTGGTATGCATTTTGATGTGTAATCTTAATGAGACAGACATTTTGATTATGAAATTTAGGTTGTTTTGATTTCAGTACATCAAGGCTTACAGTTTTTGTTTTTTTGGTTTTCACTGCTGTCCATTTTCAGACATTTTTATTCATATGATCACTCATTTCTTCACTTCATTTTTTTTTTTTTTTTTTGGTTTGACACTTTCTTTAGCAACTTATGCCTAGGTGGTAAAAAGCAGTTCTGAAGTATTCTATCATCTGGTCACACATGCACAATCTATTTTATTAAATTCTTGATTTTCAAATTGCTATTTTTGTTAAAAACATTTTCTTTGTACATTGACTAATAGTGCTGTATTCGGTATGAGGCAATGTTTAATATTCAGAATTGGTTTTACTGCAGTGCTTTTTATACAGTAAATCTTTACACCGTTACACAATTTTCTCTCTTCCACTCTTTTGACCTGAGAAGTATAGCATTTCAACTGGAGAATTTTTAAAAAGGAAGTGAAAATAATTATGACAAGTTTGTTTTGTTCATATTTTTATTAGTTTAATAAAATATAAATTACAGAAATTCAAGGAAAAATAAAAACAATGGGCAATTAGGAAAGGAAAAGGGGAAGAGGAAAAAGTGTAGAGTAAAGGGGAAAAGAAAAAGAAAAGCATTGACTTCCGACTCCTTTTGGCATAGTAGAAATAAGGTAATAACATACAACCTCAGCTTTTTACTTTTACATAATAATATATACCAACCATTTCTATAACGACAAACCTATCTAATTGTTGTGGCAGCCAGCAGAGATGGCAGCAGAGTCGGATGGTGAGGAGATTGGAGAGGAACATGCGCCAGTCCTGGGGGCTGAGGAAAGCTCAGATAGACAGCAGTGAGGCAGAAGAAGACAAGAATAACTAAGAAAGCAGGGTCGACTTGGGAGTAAAGCCGCATTTTGGAGGTGATTGGTCCCTCCCATAGGAAACAAAAGAGGAGCCAGAAAATGGGCTTTTGCAGGAAACAATTCATTTTTTCAGTTGTTTCAAGAGTGGAAAGTTCTGTTTTTGACTATAAAAGACTCCATGCCAAGTGTTGCCTTGCCCTGCATTTGGAAATTAGTTATCTGGCAGTTCGCCAAGTGAGATAAGGTTTGTGTCGATAAATATTCCTTTGAAAGACTGTTTGCCAAACCTTGCTAACTGTGAATGGAAGGAATTCACAGTCATGTAAATAAAAGAGTTTTTTCTGGGACCAAGACTCTACTTCATGCTTGTTAAGGAAGCCTAGGTCAGAACATTAATCAGCAAAAGTCAATGTTTTATATACTTATAACCAATATTCTGTTTAAACAATAGCAGATGGACACATCCATCTGCCATTCTTTAAATAAAATATCAGTAAGTTTATATGGCAAGGGGTGAAAAACCAAGAATTAGATATAAATTATTACAAGATGCTAAGGAAAGAGGAAGTTTGGGTTTACCAGATTTGAAATATGTACTTCAATACCTGTTGCTTGGTTTGCCTAAAAGAGGGGTTGACTCAGGGGTGAAATGCTCCCAGTTTGTGCCGGTTCACCTGAACTGGTAGTAAAAAAAAATGCTACCAGTTTGGGCAAACTGGTATTTCTGATGATCAGCTGCGCCACACAGTTTCTATTAGCTACAAAGCAGGATTTTCTACTTTTTAGCTAATATAAATCATGTGGCACAGTGGATTTCCCCTCGCTGTTCTACTTACCTTTCAGGCATGCTCGGTAGCAGGCTCTGCCCACCCACCCAGATGTCATCATGTCCATTTTTTATACTCTGTGCATGTAATGCTGAAGATTCTTAAAGTGAATATGAAGATAAAATTAGACATTTGCGGGGGGGGATTAACAGATAAAGAACTTGAAAAAATGGAAAATTGATGTTATTATTCCCTTTTATTATTATTCCCTTTATTTGTATGCCGCCCTTTTCCCTGGGGGGACTCAGGGCGGCTCACAGTTCAAAAAGGGGGGGGGGAGGACAAACAATTTTCCAACATGAAGACAATACAACATATTAAAAAGAAAACACAACAGTCACACAATTCGGGTGGGGTTAGAATCTTAACCCCAGGCCAGCCGGGACAGCCAGATCTTTAAAGCGGTGCGGAAGGACTGGAGGGTGGTGAGGGTCCGAATCTCCACGGGGAGTTCATTCCAGAGGGTCGGAGCAGCCACCAAGAAGACTCTCCTCCGGGAGATTATATATACTGACAACAGCAAGAATATTTTACAAACTAAAATGCCTTGATTCCCATAATGGAGAAATGTCTATAAAAGTTAATGGAGTTAACAGAGATTCTTAAATTGACTGTTTTGATTTTTTAAAAAAACTCAATTAATTTTGTTTCTACTTGGAAACCATTTTAGACTCTGTGCTTGAGGTGGAATCATCACAAGTTTAATGGCATTCCATTTAAACCAGAATTTAGCAGGGACCAAACATTAAAATCTACAGAAGTCCTCTAAAATTTGCTTAATTTGATCAGACTCATTTGAAAAGAAATTTGTTATTGAAAAGTGCCTGCAAACAATGGCAATTATAATTACATTTATCTTTTAAAGCTTGTATTATGAACATCCACATGTTAAAAAGCAAGCAAGATGATTACTCTAAAAATGTTCTTGGCAAGTGAATATTTATGGTAAATCAGAACATATTTAGAAAGCAGACATATGTTAAGAAATCTTGAGAACATAAAAGTTTATGGAAATAAATCTATATCTATATCTATATCTATATCTATATCTATATCTATATCTATATCTATATCTATATCTATATCTATATCTATATCTATATCTATATCTATATCTATATCTATATCTATATCTATATCTATATCTATATCTATATCTATATCTATATCTCCACATCCACATCCACATCCACATCCACATCCACATCCACATCCACATCCACATCCACATCCACATCCACATCCACATCCACATCCACATCCACATCCACATCCACATCCACATCCACATCCACATCCACATCCACATCCACATCCATATCTATATCTATATCTATATCTATATCTATATCTATCTATATATCTATCTACACACACACACACACACACATATACATACATACATACAGACAGACATACACACACTTTAAGATTTGTAGAAAATCATTATGTGTTACAGTATTAAGCAGATAATAAAGTAGGTATTTAATAACCCTAACTCTAAGGTGGAAACTAAAAAAAATGTAAGTTTTATTTCTAATTAGTGGTAAAAAAAATGTTATTTGCAGTAGTAGTTATTGGTATGTACTCCCTTCAAAATTGGTCAGTTCAAACACAAATTAAAGATAATCACAGGTGGGATTCAGCTGATTCCCACCGGTTCAGACAAACCAGTTGTTAACTTTTTGCCTAGTTTGGAGAACAGACTAATCCCACCTCTGGCTGGCTATGTCCTTCCCTCTCCTCCCAGGAATCCTGTTTTGGCTTCCAGGTTGGTGCAGGAGGCATTCCAGGTCCAAAATCCTACTCTTGGGTCAGTTGTGAATGGGGATTTTGCATTATTATTATTATTATGGGGTGAGTTGGAAATAGGAATTTTGCATTATGATTGCTCAAAAGTAAGTAGGAACTAATAAAAGAGGAAAATGGAAAAATCCCTATCTGTAGATCAACATTTTTCAGTCTTGGCGAGTTTAAGATGGGCAAACATCCTGCTGCCTGGGGAATTCTGGAAATTGAAGTCCGTGCACCTTAAAGTTGCCAAAGCTGAAAAGCACAGGTCTACAATAAAGTTTAGGATTTTCCATTCCTGTTTAAATGGTGCAATTAAATAAATCAGTTGTGGTTTTGTTAACAAATAGTGATTAAATCAATATGAACCAATACTGGACTTCTTGTCAGAACCTGAAATTAAAGGTTGATCTGGGCTTTGATGATTAAATAAGGGATTATGGAAATAATGTAGACAAATGTTAATTTTAGAGTAAGAGTTTGATATATTTTCTTATATCTGTACCAAAGAAAGTTGAGACTTATTCTTTTTCAGTTTTCCTTCTTTTCCTTTCTTACACTTTCATTCTTTTTCTTTCCCGAGTCTTTATTTTACTTTACAATTTATTTATTTATTTATTTATCCCTTAGCTTTGCATTTTTTTGGATGTATGAAGGATCAAATACTCAGCCATTATAATTCTGCATTCCTTATTTACAGAAATCATGTCAAAATTTAGAATGAAATCTCCTAGGAGCCATCTCATATAATGCACGTTCTGAGTCCCTCTAAACAGAAAGTGTTTATTGATAGAAGATAATATTTGTAGCTCAGGGTTGAACTGTGGGGTCTTTGGTGCTCTCTGAGCTTGATGGTTTTCTTGAAAATGTTTCATTACCAAATTAGGTAACATCATCAGTAATGGAAGGGAGTTGAGTTTGCTCTTATTTTCATATACTAGTTGCTTACCCTGTCAGTGTTCATCAGTTGCTGCACAAAAATGTTTTGATTGGTGCCGGGTCTCTACAGTCTTAGGCAGAGAAGGGCTATTCTGCACCCCTCCCTCAAATGTTCTTTAAAATACAGAGTTTTCCAGCATTCCTTTAGGAACTTCCGACATACAAACTGTGATTACTCATCCTAAAATGAATACCCTTTACCTGGAGCTTCAAAAGTTGCCATTTGCTGGGGAGGTATGTAGCTAAAAGTCAGTCTACATTTAGTGTACAACTGAATTTGGGGATATTTCTTCATAACCAAATAAAAGTGTATTTTCTGTGCAATTCACACCCTTGCTTGCAGGATCTGGATGTCACAAAGCAAAACCCACATTTTGTAATTAACCCCTGTAGCCCGTTTTGGCTATCAGAATGCTGCAGGAGGCTGAGTGCTGTCACGCCCCCTGGCCACATCCACCCAACCACACCCACCAGCCGGTCATTAGGGCAGAAAACCGGTTGTTAAATTATTTGAATTCCACCACTGAAGATAATGCAGAATTCTACCCCACAAAACATAATCATCTATGTGTGACCTTATGATTACAGACATCACTGAAGGCAATTAAAAGTAAAAGCAAGTAACAGAGATTAAAACTGAGCCAGATTGCTCAAGATTTTGAGCCAAATGATTCACGGACTTTGAAATTATTTGCAAACCATTTCCTCGTTCTTCCAATACAATGTGTCCTGATGTCAATTCAGTTTCAATGTTATTTGTTATAACGATGCTTTAATAGTATACAGATAGATAGCCCTACTGATAAGAGCAATTTTCTATGATCTCTAAATAGACAAATCACTTGCAAGAAAACCAAGAAAATATCATTATGCATGTCAAAGTATTCTATGTTGGGATAAATGACCAGTTGTTATTTTAAAAGAACCATATGGAATAAAAAGTAGCATTTAACCACAAAAGAAGAAAGCATGCATTACACAGTAAGAAATGGGCATACTAGGTTATACTCATTTACAAATACTACAAGCAACAGAATTCACATCTGCTCAAGTGGAAAATATCCAAGAATCTTTGCTGAATAAATGTGTTTTTTTAATCTGTTGGCCTCCTCCACTTACTGGATATATGATTTTTAGTTCACAATACAAATTATTTCTTTCATATTAAAAATAATTCCTTTGGGAGACAGATCCATCTCAAAAGATATAAGTGAAATTAACTTTACTTAAAAGTTCAAAGGCAGAGTGAAAGGTCACTATTTGATTTAAATATTAATGTGAAAAACAGTAAGTAGTGTGGGATATTAAAATAGAAAGGTGTGAAAGTCACAAGCAGCATCACCAAAAAATCTCCAATGAGAAAAATATAGAGCAACTGAAATTCTGAAAACACCTAAAATGTTACTGATCTTTTGCCTAAAACATCATCACAAAGCTTGCAGGAAGAAGATATACATCACAGACCATAGAAATCGGAAGTTATAAAGATTAAAAGAGTATGTGTTCCATTTTTTAGAAGAAAAAAAAACCCACAATCATTTAAATGATATTTCTAGCCAAACTAATTACTTACTAATTAAAAAAAATGAATGAATCAATTGTAACAAACATTTCCTGCTTGCTTCTATTGTATTTTGCAGATTTTATTAGACACCAACTTTTAATCACAAGATCAGTGGAAATGTTCCTTAGCTCCTTTTCCTAGCTATATTATATATATTATATTATCCCCAAAAGGAGCTAGGATAAATCTTCCTTTGCTTCTTGCTGATTTAAACACACAGTAGTCACCATTTGAGGCAGAGGAATGCTAATTGCACAGTCGTGAAATAGCTGTCAGTCTTTTGAATGTTGGCTGGCATCAGACCATGTGCCGGAATAGGTTTCATGAGGCAGATGGCAAAATTTGAGGGAGACAAAACTTAAGGAAATTTTGTTAGCTACATAACCCTAAATCAGAGGGGTGGATGGATGTCCCTTCTCAGAAGCTTGTTTCAGAGTGACCATACATCATGAAATAATTTTCGCTTTGGAAGCTCTGATGTGTCGGGGGGGGGGGGAGAGGACAAGATATTGGATTTTACATTCATAATGACACTCAATTTTTGCCCTGCAGCATGAGACTATTTTGGTGATTATGTTTACTATTCACTCATCCATTCCTCTATAATAGAAGGATATGTTACCTGTATTTCCATAAGTTATAGAGCCAGCCAATTATTTAGATGGCTATTAAAAGAAGATTAGACTGATTAACTCTCTTTAAAATATATCTTTGCCAGAGACTGTTATTTTACCAGCAGTTATTGCAAGTTCTATATTGGAAGCTAATAGTAAAGAATGCTAAATGATTAGAGAGCATTAAGCATGCTTCAAAATCACTGAAATATTCTGAAATTAATTATAGATCTCCAGTTACTAAAATTATGATTTATAGCAATTGCTCGGAAAGTACACCAAATTAAACACAAGATTTGTGAAGATATTCCACTGTGGGCAGTGCTGAACTTCAGGATTTAGTGATTTATACATCTAAATCAGTATGACTGATTTCTTCATGTTTTGCTAGCTACTGTGGTTTCTTTAAATAATAAATCAATAAATAATTATGCTAATGTTGGCTTAATGTAAGTATCAAGTGAAGATCTGACACTGGTTTAACTCACCACTCCACATTATTTCTCTTTCTTTCTTATTTTCTTTATCTTTAGAAATGATCAGAAAAACGTATAGTGACTATAAACAAAAAAAAGAATATCTATCTGTCTATCATCTATCCCTTTTTATTTGTCTATCTGTCTGTCTATCCCAGTGGTGGGTTCCGGATCCTGTTCCAATCGCTATGGTTGGAACAGGCCCAGCGTTGCCCACATGGATGCGCACACCGTGGACACACATACGCCATGCACGCACATGTGCATCATGCACATCCATGCCATGTATGCATGCGTTGTAGCTGCAAATGACGCTTCCAGAAGCCTTTGCAATGCTCCAGCTGCTCGGCGGAGCATTGCGTAGGTGCTGTACGCGCCATGCACATGCATGGAAGTGGCAAAAGTTTTAAAACATGGTAAGGAGCTCGGGCAGGTGGGTGGGCCCTCCAGAGCACTGTACAGGAATGATATCCGGTGTTCCGGGCAGGCTCTGATATACCTGTACTGCAGCGCACCACCTGCAAGCCACCACTGATCTATCTATCCATCCATCCATCCATCCATCCATCCATCCATCCATCCATCCATCCATCCATCCATCCATCCATCTATCTATCTATCTATCTATCTATCTATCTATCTATCTATCTCCACTCAGAAATAATGCAGTTTTTTTTCATTCATGGTTTGACATGGTTCATTCTTTTCTTTTCTGTATTCATTTTCTTTCTACAGCTTTCCCCCCAGGAAAAATAAAAGAAAAATAAGTATTCAATGAAATCTTACAAACAGCATTGATTTTGTAGTGTTGGGTTTAATACTTTTTTCACATAGGTTCCTCACATTGTAGACAAGTCAAGTCATGAGATTTGACATACTTAATCCTGTCTGGGATTGAGCTAAGATTCAGAATGATTTCACCCAATTAACTGAATTATGATATTTTCTCTGAGTTTTGTAGTTTTGTAACTATCACAGATCACAGTAATGAAGTTATGGGCTTTGTTGAAAAGTTCCCAAAATTAACAGCTTCTGACTTCCTTCATTAGATCTTGGCTACACCAAGCTCAGCATCTATGAAGGAGAAAAATAACATCCCATGAGTCATGACACTGCTGGGCAAAAAAGGACATACATTATGTCATTCACTTCATGATGTGACTGATACATTTTATATAATGCACATCATTTGCATATGAGTACCATGATACATATTAAACTACAGTGGCTTCTACTTGATGAATGTGCTGCCTAGGTCATTCTGCAGTTCAAGCACTAGCCCAAAAGGAAATTATATGGTAACAGAGAAGTTAATTACTTTTTCCTCTGAACTAATGTAACTAAACTACATTAGGTAGGGTCAAAGTCAAAAGTACATTGAAGCTAATGGTAGGCCAGGGAACATTAGCAAAAAGTTGATGTAAACCATTCCTGTCCTTCTGTTGCCATTTTCTTTCTGACCTCCATCTATTGCTGCTTTGCCCATCGCTTCTCCTTGGAGGAAGGACAGATCACTGTTACCAAAGATCTAAGATGATTGTGTGTTTAATGTTTTGGAAATTAGACTGACAGACACAGATAGCAAGAAAGAAACAGATTATCCCTTAATTTTAAAATATGGCTGTAGGAAAAAAAAAGAATCTACTCCTAATGTAATGCAGGAAACTCTAGAGTTTCAGAAACGGTCCAACAAATTTCAAGTGGGTTTAAGAATAGTTTAATCCATCTCAGTCTCTGGAGTAAGATTTGGGTGGTGGGGAGTTCTGTTTTTAAATAGTCTCCCATGGCAAAAACAGAATGACCATAGCATAGAGGAAAATAGAATTTGTAGCTGGATTTTTATGAGGAATAAAGTATCCAATTTCCATGGAAAAATTGGTGGAGAAAAGGAGCTATGCTCCTTTAAAATCTATTTTTCTACTTTTTAAATAGATCATCTGTAGCTGATGTTTTAGGACAGAATGTGATTAAATTTTTGGTAATAATGGCCCCTTCTGTTGGGAACTATCTTGCCAAAACTCAGAAACATACATAAAGGAGAATTTTTGCAAAAAGAAAAGAAGTTGCATGAAGCTGAAGACTGGAGTCTACAGAGCAAATATAAAGATTCATTTGGATTTTCTATTTCTATGAAGCTTTTGTTGGGGATAGAGAAAACATGGGTACTAATTTTAGCCAATGTCAAACTGGCTGTTTACGTCTCATTTTAAGAGCAATTGCTTCAATCTGACAAATATTAGAAACACAACTATTTAAAATAATAATTCAAAATATTTGAGATAGGAAAATATGAGAACTGTCTGATTGACATTTAGAAATCTGGTAATGGTACTTAGCATCTGCCTGAAAGAAAACTAGTTTAAACTGAACCGTTTATGAATAAAGCTGCCATTTGGGCATATGCTGCTTCTATTTAAAACTGCTCTTTCCTTGTTTATACAGTCTGGAGAGGAAAGGAAGAGAAGTGGAAAGTTTCTGCATCTTTTAAAGCAAGTTAAACTTCATTTCATTGGCACAACATTTAAAATTCTCATCTTTCTATACTTCTGCCATTTGTGATTCTGTAATGGGCATAGAGAAACAAACAGCCATTATTTTTATTCACTGAAAAGCCCATTAATTAGAAATATCAAGATAACCTTTTGAACTTAAAACTTTGAACAATGTAGTATGTCAAATCTAAGGATAAAATTGCAGTCTGCTGACAGTTGGGCTTGCCAATTTTTACCATTGTCAGCATGTATAAATATACACAGCTATACAAGTAAAATAATATTGATGCTCTTTAAGGAGTATGTCAGGCAGAATTATACAATAAAGCAATGCTTCATGCTGTAATGGGTTCTGTCCTAGAAGGTGATGATAATATCTTATTTTATTGAGCCTGGGTTGAATACGAATATAACCCAAATTAAAAGCAAGACACTGACATCAGTTAGAAAAACAGATTATTGTAGAAGTAACATCAGATATATTGATTTCAAGTTTTTGACAAAACACAATTAAGTCTGGATCCAACCCATTGCTATTATGCAGGTCAGTTGTTCCTGTCCCCTTCTATTCTGCTTTCTCCTCTCTCCTTCTATTCTATTTTCTCTTCTCCATGAGTCTCTTTCCCTTTTAAAATTTCCAGCAGCCCTTCTACCTTTGTCCAGTCTTAGGTCTTTTGCTACCTCATCTCTTTTTGGTCTTCATTTTACTAAACCTCTCTTGGTTTAGCCCCAAATTCCTGGGACATACAGAAACAGAATTGAGGCAGAGTGCAAGACTGAGCCTCTATGATGTTGGTCTGGAACAAGTTTCCATTATAGACACACAATTTATTGAAATAACAATGCATAGAATTGTATATATCTTTCAGTACATGTCAGATGAAATTCTAAAACTGCATTAGGGCAGTCATGTAACTTTAGGCACAGCATTTCAGATATGAATTTAAGCAGAGTTAGTCGGACCTGGATTTAGATATTTGAAAGAAAGATTCCTTCATCATTTCATGTGCAGAAATTGACGGTTCCAGATTCAATATTTAACAATCATTTTAAGATGAGTTCCTTCATTGCACCTGGAGGCAATAGGCTTTTTTATGAGCACAGAATCTATTACAAGATGTACAAGTTTTATTGGTACTTTATTGGTATCCTAGGCAGAACAGTTGCTTAAGCAAATTCCTTATTTTGTCTTGGTAGAATGGCTGAATTAAGAAACAAATGGCATAAAATCAAACCATGGGCTTCTTCATTTTTATTTGAATATTAAGATGAAGTATTGTTTTTGCCCTTTTCATTAATAGGATGATATCCAGATAGATTTATTAATGTTAGTTCATAAGCAAAAATCCAATTAAAGTTCATGTTATACATTCAAAGAAATCTCTCCCCTCTCCCTCTCCCTCCCTCCCTCCCCCTCCCCTTCACTCCCTCCCTGCCATAGCAGAGTTATTCTAAGCACCTGACTCAAATGTCTTAGGCTGCAGCCAGGTCTTAGTGCCTTGTGAAAGCAAGGCCGGGATCTTCCAAATCCCCAGAGAAATGTTGTTCCATAGTTCCACTGGAAAGGCATGATTCCAGCATCTCCAAAATGGTGTTGTTTGAATAAAAGGGAGCTGGAGCATTCCTTTAGTTGGAAGAAATGTCCACAAATTGTTGGAAGAAATGTCCATCTGGGTTCATTTCCAAGTGGTGAGAAAAACACTGGAAACATGGTGGCTGCTTGGAAAATTGGTTTTAATGGTGGATAGGAGCACATGGCTTGAGGTCCTGGGCAAAAATCACATGGGAGAGAGAGAGAGAGAGAGAGAGAGAGAGAGAGAGAGAGAGAGAGAGAGAGAGAGAGAGAGAGAGAGAGAGACAGAGAGAGAGAGAGAGAGAGAGAGACAGAGACAGAGACAGAGACAGAGAGACAGAGAGAGAGAGACAGAGAGAGAGAGAGACAGAGAGATGGTTCCCAATGCTCTGGGTGGCCTCCCCCTGGTTCCACAGACCTTGAGCAAGCTGGCCCTGACAGTGGCCTCCCCAGCTGGCTAGGCTGGCGTCTGTGGTCACCACGACCCTTTCGGGCTCTTTGAAAAGACTTCCCTTCTCAACCGCTGTCGTTCTCCACCAGGAGAGGGACCAGATGACCTTGGGGGGGAGGTTCACCTTTCTTGAGAAATTGCTGGTCTTGGCAAGAGGAACCACTGGAGTTCCCTGGCATGGAGACATGCCCAGGGAACCACATTCAGGCAGGAGATAATGATCCTGAGAAGCTGTGACACGGAGACGATTGGGACGGATCTGGACCTGCGACACTGCAGCACCCTGCGCTTGAGATTCTGTAGCCTTTCCGGGGAGAGGAAGACCTGACAAGTGACCGAGTCTATGACCATGCCAAGATGTTGGAGGTTTGTGGTTGGGACCAGGTGGCTCTTTTCCATGTTCACAGAGAAGCCGTGCTGCTGTAACGTGAGAATGGTCAACTGAACGTCCTGCCTGGCTCGGCTTCGGCTGCTGGAATGTATGATGATGTTGTCCAGATAGCACTCCTGACAGACAGGATGATGTCGGAGATGGCCCGCCACCACAGCCAGGATCTTTGTGAACATCCTGGGTGTGGACGAGAGGCCGAAGGGAAGAGCCCTGTACTGGTAGTGCCCCTCATCGTAGAAGAACCTCAGGAACTGTCTGTGAGCCACATAGATCAGGACATGCAGATAAGCCTCCTTCAGGTCTATTGACGTCAGTAGATCCCCCCCATTTTGAATTTTTTGTAGGCCAGATGCCGATTTAGCCTTCTCAGATCTAATATGGCCCTCCAGCCACTGGAGTTTTTGGGGACTAGGAAGAGGATGGAGTAAAATCCCTGCCTCTCTTGCCCCTGGGGTACGGGTTCCACAGCCCTGATCTACAGAAGGTGGCGGATCTCTGCCTGCATGAGGTCCCTCTTCAGGCGGCTTTTTGGAGTGGGGTACCGAATGAATGATCTCTGGGGAAAGGACAGAAACTCTAACACTAGGCCCTTCCTGATCGTGTTGAGGACCCAGGAGTCTGTGGTGATCTCCTCCCATACGTTGGTGTACACCTGGATCTGACCCCTTATGGGAGGCCCCCTGTGATGGTCATTTGCCCCTGTGGAACTGATGGGAGGAGTTCCCCCCTGTAGGGTTTCCAAAAGGACTGCTGCTGCTGTCTATGCCAGGACCCGTAGGAACCCCTGTCCTGACTCTTGTCCCCTCCCTGGGAGTAGGGTCTATGGTAGGTAGATGAGGTAGATGGCTGGTTAGATTCCTAGTTCTGAAAGGACTGCTTTCAAAAGGAACCAGAGTTCTTACACTCGTTCTTTTTCAAAGTGGCCAGGTGGACCTTCCGTTTGTCCTTCGTCTCGATGACAAACTTGTCCAGGGCGTCCCCCAAAAGCTGCCCCCCTAAAAGGGAGCCGAAGCTAGCTTCCACTTGGCCTTCATGTCGGCTTGCCAGTGGCGAAGCCATAGCAGCCTCCGCGAAGTAACATTGGACGCCAATGCCCTACAGGCAAACTTAGTGGCATTCAACGAGGCATCCGCCGAATACTCAACTGCGGTGATAATCTTGCTGAGGTCACATTTCCACCAGGATCCCCTGGTGGGAGGTTTGGCTCTCAACTGTCTCAACCATAGAAGTGAAGCCCTGATGAAGAAGGAAGTCGAGGTGGATGCCCTGATAGCCCAGGTGGCCAACTGGTATGTCTTGTGGCATGCCTTCTCAGATTGTTTATCTTCCGCTTTGAGGCCCTCAAGGAGGTCAGCTGGCAAATTAGAGGAAAAAGTTAAGGAAACCACTGGGGCATCCACCTTGGGCAACTTCAACACATCCTCCATCTTACCCTCGACAGAATAAAGGGATTTGTCACCCCCACTAGGATTGGTCAATGTGCCGGGCTGGGCCCACTGACATTGAATAATGTCCATAAATAGATCTGGAATAGAACTCCTGAGTAGGAGTCGTTTCTTTGAACAGACCCTCCTTGGGGTCCCCGGAAGAGGAGGAAGTGGCCTTCGCATACTTAGTAGCAGGGCCCAAATCATTAGCCGTCCTGGCCTTAAGCAAAATAGACTTGAACAAAGTCAGCTTGAATAGGCCAGTGAAGGCCAGCTTGTTAGGTGGGAGATCCTCATCTTCTGATAACATGAAGCCCTCAGACTCCTCCCCCTTCTCCGAAACTAGGCCTGAACTTCCTGGTGGTGATCCACAGCTGAGAGGCAATTACAAGCACTGAAGCGATCCACGACAAGCTCCCAACTACCAGCTCCGCACCTGCACTACCAGTGCACCGGAGAATTAGCAGTTTGAATTGCAATGAAGAATTGGGAGCCAGTGTAGCTTACAAAACAATCTTGTTATACATGCTAATCAGAAGCATTAAATCTTCACATTCTGGACTAGCAACAGATTGCAAGTGCTCTTCAGGGGAAGTCCCATTTATAGTGCATTACAGTAACCCAAATGGGAACAGGCTCAAGCATGAGTCTCCATGAATAAAGGCTTCCAGTCCAGGGATGGATACAATTGGTGTATAAAATGAATCTGTACAAAAGTTTCCCTGACCACAGTTGTCACTTTCTCACAGAGCAGGAGCCAAGAGTCCAGGACAATTACTAAATCATACACCAATTTTGACTGGGAAAAATGCTGAGTTTTCTAACTGTGTTTCCCATGCTGAGTTAAAGATGGAAAATTCTAGAGCTAGCAGGAGGCAGCTTAAAATCAATTCAATCAGTCAGTCTTGCCAGGGCTTATCTGAAGCCTATTCTCCCCCATCCAGATGCTCAAAGCCTCCACACAGCCTTGACAACATCTCATGGTCAGCCCTGGGTGAAATTCTATCTCCCAATTGGGGGATCTACATTCTTATTAGTTAATATGGGAAAAATTTATACGTGACTATAATTTTTTTGTTTTACATATAAAGGAAAAGCTTATACATTTTATCAGGTAATTATTATCCAAATTTCACAAAAAATTGTTTAAGGTCTGTTGATCCACATGTCCTTAAAATCTGTTTCTTGAAAGTCACCACCCTTCCTTCCTTCCTTCCTTCCTTCCTTCCTTCCTTCCTTCCTTCCTTCCTTCCTTCCTTCCTTCCTTCCCAAAAGAAAAAATAATTTAGTAGAC
This sequence comes from Thamnophis sirtalis, assembly GCF_051295495.1. Lineage (NCBI taxonomy): Eukaryota > Metazoa > Chordata > Lepidosauria > Squamata > Natricidae > Thamnophis > Thamnophis sirtalis. The sequence continues at coordinate 157,856,639 of NW_028261382.1, forward strand.
AACAATTTAAAAAATGAAATATGCCAAATTTGATAGCAGTCAGAAGAGGTTTTCAGACTGTGTTCCCTTAAATTCTAAAATTACCCATAAAGTTTTTGCCTGAGGTACATTGAAATGAATTTGGACATGAAAATTGTTCCTAGAGTTACAAATATATGTGAACAAAATTACAGGCAGAGTAGAGGGGGGGGGGGTTGTGCATGTGAAGCTGATAAAGAATATTGCTGCTTTTCCCTGAACATGATAAAGCTGACTTTCAAGGGAGAAAGTGAAGAGAATAAGTAACCATGCATCATTCCTTAAACAGAAAATAATATTTTATTGCTTTAATTTGAGAACTGAAACACGGAGAGATCCATATCAGATTCAAAGCATGTTGGCCTGTGTTGCTTTGGAATTCTTTTGTATTATGTGTCAAACTTCCTTCACACAACTGAGGCAGGAAGATACCTAATCCAAGAAACAAGTTTGAAAATAGCTTTGATCATGAATGCTTATTAGAGAGAAAATATAAGGTGACACTCTTAGAATTGACATAGTGATTTTCTTTCAGGTGAGATATCTATTTATAAACTATTAGGGAACATCATCAACCCTTGAGTCTTTCCTCATATTCTTAGACTCTTTCTAAGTCTGAGAACTTAACTCCCACACCATGTTATTCAAAATCATAACTAAATCTTGGCCTTCTAGCATGATTTGTAGTCCAAGTAGGAAGACTAATCAACAGTAGGAAGATTGCTGTATCCATAATCTCCACTCTGGTTCACAAGCTAGAAGGTGCCACCCCCTGTTCTGATTGGTTGAGCTGTTTGAGATCCTGAAATAAAAGCAATAGCAGTTAGACTTATATACCGCTTCATAGGGCTTTCAGCCCTCTCTAAGCGGTTTACAGAGTCAGCATATTGCCCCCAACAACAATCTGGGTCCTCATTTTACCCACCTCGGAAGGATGGAAGGCTGAGTCAACCCTGAGCCGGTGAGATTTGAACAGCTGAACTGCAGAACTGCAGTCAGCTGAAGTAGCCTGCAGTGCTGCATTTAACCACTGCGCCACCTCGGCCCAAAGGAGTGGGCTTGCTTGAGGGCACTCTGTTAGCTGCCTTGTCAGCAACCATTTGTTAGCGAATAACCGTGTTAGCCTTTATCTCCACCTTGCCTCCATTCTGTAACCCTCGTTCTCAGGACAGAACAAAGATTGTGGCACAACAATGTAGTTACCCCATGCTTGCATGAATTTTGGAGACTCTGCCGGCCATGTGAGAATGCAGCTAAGGGGTCTCTAAAAATCATATGAAAATGGAAGATGCTCCTGCGTAGGTTTTGGAGATTGAAGGGGCTATGGAAGACCATTCATCAAAATTACTTCAAGTTTGTGCAAACCAGTGCAGCCTCATGTAAGTTGCAGGAACATATCAAAAGAAAGAGAATATTTTTTGGAAGTAAGCAATATACAGTGTGTAGCATTGAGCTGTGGGGCAATTGTGTTATTCTACAAGGTTCACATACTTCTGAGTAGTAACAGTGGTGTTAGGGCTGAAGGCCCAGGCCTTGACTTAAGTCCCATCCTCCCAGCTGCTGTTCAGGGTGCCCTAGATGGTGGGGTAGATAGGGAATCAAATTGTACATTTTCTGAATTTTTGACACACCAACCCTATCACCGGTGTAGGTCCTCTAAAACATGCTTTTTCTTCACTCATTAAAACAGTCTTCTTATCCCCTTGAACTTATGATTTACCCTTCAGGGAAAAAAATATATAGGCTCATACATTTTTGCCAAGATAATTTAATTTCAGAAAAATGTAGTTAGTTCTCTAAAATTTATTTTTCTCTTTAATTCCTACTAATAAATATTAAACAAATTCTGTAATTACATTTTTAGAAGAATATATACAGGGCAATTATTGTGTGCCCACAAGGGCTTATGTTATTTTATGAGGATTGTAAAGTGCTGGGTATTCTTTATTCTACTGGTATAATATGACTTTCATAACAGCCAGCTGCACTGAAATAACTAGTTTCGATGAGAATTTGCCTTAAATAATCTTTCTCCTTCACATGTTGTTTACTGTATTGAGGTGCCAGTGTTTTAAACAGACAACTTCCAAAGAAATAAACAGTGATGAGATTTTTCAAAGCCACTGAATAAAAGAGCCTGTATTTTAAGATGGAAAGCCCTAATTGCTCCACATACCCAGAATGAATATAAGTAACTCAATAATAATGCAATTTTCTGCTTGTCTGCTGACCAGGAAGTCTCATTAAATCTTTCTTTCTCCTACAGAATCAGGTAATGTGGACAATATTCCTTCCACTTTAATGAAGTGATTTTTAAACTCAGTTCCTTAACTTCAATGACTGACTAGTGGGAGATAAATACATTGTTAATAAATAGAACTTACCATAGATACAAGTGCATAAGGATCAGTGGTGGGATGCTTCTGGTTTAACAACCAGTTTGGTGAGCATGCACTTTGCTTGCACACATGCTTCATGCACACATGCACCTATAGCACTTGTGCGCAACCTTGGTCTTTTTGTCATCCTTTCCTTGGCCAAAGGGGAAAAAAAAACAACTTCTGTTTCCCAATAAGAGTCACAACCATTTGGAGCAAGTCAGACTTCTGCCCTTAGCCTTAACTGGATATGATGGGTTTGGTTCTATAAGAAAACAAAGGAAAACTGTTTTCTGAAGTTCAGCAAGGCCATCGGTAGGATGTTATAGATTCTTCAAGGAGCAAGAAATAACTAAAATTATGGTCATTCTTTTTTTTTATGATTAGCTCTCAATCTCTCGTCCCTCTCTCTCATTCAGCTGCTCAAGCAAATGATCCTGCTACTGCTGCTGCTTTAAATACAAGCAAAATACAGCCACAAAAAATGAAGCAGAGCTGGAAAAATAAATCTTTTCTGAAATGAGGGATGTTACAAAATGAGCATTGCAGATGGTAGAAGAGGAGAAGTTGGAGGGAGAAAGCACCTTTATACATGTCTACAGCTCATAGGCACCAATCCGGTTTCAAGCAAGATAGTGGGGCATAGAAGAAACCTAGAACTTAAACACAATCTATATTCTATATTACAAGAATCTCTCCAATGGATGGCTATGCATTACCTTCACCAAGAATAAGTTAGCCTACCTGCCCTTAAATATCTGGATTTGTTTGTTTGTTTGTTTTTCCAGATTTATTTATTTATTTATTTATTTATTTATTTATTTATTTATTTATTTATTTATTTATTTATTTATTTATTTATTAGACTTAAATACCGCTTCATAGGGCTTTCAGTCCTCTCTAAGCGGTTTACAGATTTTTTTAGCAAATTGAGTCAGCAACTTGCCCCCACAGTCTGGGTCCTCATTTCACCCACTTCGGAAGGATGGAAGGCTGAGTTGACCTTGAGCCGGTGAGATTTGAACCACTGAAGTGCAGATCACAGTCAGCTGAAGTGCACCCTAACCACTGCGCCACCTCGGCTCAGATAACACAAGTGTGGGAGTGTTTGACCTGCTGGGTGAGTTTTCTTTTTCTTTTTTCCTTCTCACCCTTATGGGTAGTTGTGTTGTTATTTTGCATTGTGGTTTTGTTTTCATTTTGTTTTATTATGTCAACCTTATGAATTATTTTACTACTACTGATCATGCACACTGCCCTGGATTATGCAAAGTTAATATATTAAAAAACATGGTGTGCGTTTTTAAATTGATCTCCCATAGGAATACTGATCTTGTGAAAAGAATTGCATCCAGACAATTTTTATATACCAGAACCAATCAAACACAAAAAGCAGCTCAACTATCCCTTGTAATAGTGATGTGAGAAATGTATGTATGCAAAGCAGATGTTTTGCTCCTTCCTAAATAATATGCATGCTAAGAAGATGCAATGCTGCACACCTAGTTCAAAAATGTGGGGGCATAAATGTAACACCTGCCTGGAATTCTTTAAAGACTGCACATTGTTTTCCCAGAAGCACAAAGCAGAGTCAAAGGGTAGCAATACAATTTGAGGGAAAAGATAGCGATTTTGTGTGCCCTAAAACTCCTGTGCTGAACTATTTTCCAAACACTCCATGGTCCTAATACAGAACAACAAAACAAAATCTACTGGGCTCTAAGAGGTGGACTTAAATCCTCTTAGTTCTACACATGAATTTATTTTGTTTTTCTTATACTGAAAACAGCAAGACTTATTCTGGACCAAAATGTTTCCTGGCAATAAACAAGAAAGCCAATTATGCTACTTTTAAAATCACCTCAAAAACAAGCTAATGTGTTGCACAGAGACTAATGTTCTCAACTGACTTCAGAAGAATGCATTCATAAATAAAAGAACAGGTGATCTGAATAAAAATGATAAAAGTAACTTCTCACCCACCTTTTCACCAGCTTTTTTTCCCATAGCAATGAGAATACAGAGGTAAGTGTTAATGAGAATGAAAGTATTCCTCAGTCTGCTGAAGGATTTAAGTGCTAACAGATAGTCTGTAAGTTTTTGTGAGTACAGAAAAATGGCGAATGCACTTGAAAATGCCTCTAGGAGGTCAGGCAACTTTATTTTACAATAAAAAAGTATGTTTTAAAAATTTAAATTGAACATTATTTAATTTTTATTTTTCCCTTTTACATTTGTATTAATTTGCAATGCTTTTTGCATAATATAAAGATGAAATACCTATTTTCTATATGTTCTTTTATTTGAGATGGAAAATCATTTGATAGCCAACTGCTCTTCCCAAAATGTCATGCAATAGATGCGGCAAAATAAATGCAAAACATATGACATCATTTTTGTACTCATATTAAGAAGTATGAACAAATTATTAGGTTGATTGGTTTGCATCCATTAACCAATGGAAGATGCTAAATCTAAAATGTGTGTTTTTCACTGTGTGTGTGTGTGTATTTGCAATTTTAGACATTCATCTAATGGTGGGTATATATGCATTTAAGAACGTTGCTTTTATCAATAATTTCTATCTTTTATATATTTATTACAGTTTTGCACCAGTGGAGAGTTTCAATTTACTACTGATTCGCTCGTGTATGTGCATGCACTTGCACGCATATGCTTGCATGCACAGAAGCATCCGGGCGGGTGGGCGGAGCCTCCCACCACCACCACTACCAGTTTGCCCGATCTGAGGCAAACCGGCAGAAGCCCACCTCTGTTTTCATCAAGGTACGTAAACTAAGAAGGAATCTCTTGACTATGAGAGCTCTTAAGAGGTTGCTTCCTGATGTTGTAGATGTTTCTTCCCTAGACTTTTTCAATAAAAATATGTATAACCATTTGCCCAGTGTGGTATGAGGATCCCTATACTGCAGAGATGGGATTAAAAGACTTCCAAATCCTAATCAATCAATCAAACAAACAAATAACAAATATATACAGTTGCCAATTTACCAGAATCAACCTTGGGTAGCAAATAAGAAAATAATAATGACAATATGATGGGGTCCCCATTAAACAAAAACAAACATCAAGTCTCTGATAACATTTGCATTCATAGATCATACATACTGGGCCAATTCTATCCACACCCTGCCCCTATTTTCAGGTAAGGAGGGGAGCCACGTCTTCATTGCTTCTTTGAAGATCAAAATGGGCCAACCCATTTTGGGGAAGAAGCTATTCCACAAAGTAGGCACTCAACAGAAATGTCTTCAACACTCTACTAGATGGCACCATTTCACAGAGGAGACCTGAAGCACAACTTTTGTACCAGATCTGGAAATGGCAGAAATAATCAATGAGAGGCAACCCTACAAGTAATCTGGTCCATTTCATATAGGCCTCTAAAAGTGACAATCTCCAACTTGAATTGCATCCAGGAATCTATTGGGATCAATGTGGATCATGTAATACTGGTGTAACATGAATGTATTGTGATCCTCCCACTACTGCCTCCACCATTCATTCTGGACCATTTGCAGCTTCTAAATATCTTCAAGGGCAGCTTCATGTAGAGTGCTTTGTGTAGTCTAATTGTGAAGTAACTAAGGCATAGAATGACTGAATGCCTTCCAGTCTAAGAAAGGGCACAACTTGAGCACAAGATGCATTTGTTTCTCTTCACCATGCCTGCCATCTGCTCTCTGACCAGGAGCCATGATTCCAAGAGAAATCCCAAATTGTGTACCACCTCTGATTGGGTCAGTGCATCTTGCCTCTGTTGCAAGTTCCAAGCCCTTGGCAATCACTTGACCTCTCTCCAAGATAGAAGTAACAGTACTTTGTGGTGCTGTCATCAGAGGGGGTTGGATTGTTTGTGTGAAGAACACTATTTTAATGTCTCACTCTTGGATTGGGATAATATAGTGTCATGAGTGCAAAGTACAAAAGTACATTGCGAGGGCATAATTAGATTAGAATAGAATAACAGAGTTGGAAGGGACCTTGGAGGTCTTCTAGTCCAACCCCCCATTTAGGCAGGAAACCCTATACTGCTTCAGACAAATGGTTATCCAATCTCTTCCTAAAAACATCCAGTATTGAAGCGTTTACAACTTCTGGAGGCAAGTTGTTCCACTGATTAATTGTTCTAACTGTCAGGAAATGTCTCCTTAGTTCTAAGTTGTTTCTCTCCTTGATTAGTTTCCATCCATTGGTTCTTGTCCTACCCACAGATGCTTTGGAGAATAGCTTCTTTGTTGCAACCCCTGAGATACTGGAACACTGCTATCATGCCACCGCTAGTCCTTCTTTTCATTAAACTAGACATACCCAGTTCCTGCAACTGTTCTTCATATGTTTTAGTTTCCAGTCCCCTAATCATCTTTTTTGCTCTTCTCTGCACTCTTTCTGGAGTCTCCACATCTTTTTTTTAATTGTGGTGACCAAAACTGGCTGCCATATTCCAAATGTGGCCTTACCAAGGCATTATAAAGTGGTATTAACACTTCACATGATCTTGATTTGATCCCTCTGTTTAATTGTGGCATGAGTTGTTAAAAGTCAGGGACACAGTCCTAATCTGTCCTTTCCAGGTCATGCTGTAGTTACTAAAAGGTCACAGCTAATAGTGAAATATTCATTTTAATTTTAAATAAATTTGTCAGTCATACCGACAACTCATTTTTTTAACGCATGCTAAATTGCTAAGCCTTTTTCTTAAATAACAGAATGGGGGAAAAACACCCGGTATACAAATATATTTCAATTGACCAATGAACCAAGCTAAATAGAAACTGTTTGAAACTTGAAGTCAAAGTCTTGCAGCACGCCTGAAGCATTTTCTTTCTGTCTGCTGCCCCTACTGTGCTATCCCTCCTCAACCCCACCAAGACACCAGACTCATTTATCCAGTCATATTAATTTATTGTGCAGAGGCGTCACTTCAAAATTGAACCACAGATGGTAATATAATGCCACATTATTATGAGACAGACTCCTTTTTCTTTCGGATGAATGGGAACAGTCTTTATCTAGGAAATCAAAACATTCAATACCTACATTCTTTCTTTAGGCTGAATAAAGATAAACAGTCTTTCATACCCTCTGGGAAGCTATTCGTCGTTTTCTTTCTGAAAGTCTTGTCCTGCCTGCTTTATCTAACTGTCTGAACTGTGTTTTTTCCTCCTTTAAAAGTCCCTCAGTACAAGAAATGAAGTGTTACGAATAACAGCTTTGTAATTTCAATATGAGATACATTTTTCATTTTAAGAGGTTTATTATAAAGGTCACTGCTGACTGAATAACATGTGGAAATAAGATATTTAATAGAAGTGCAAAGAACTGCAACAGCTGTCTAAAACAGAAGACCAACAGAGGCCACTAAGATCTTTTGAAGGACAGGCATGAAAGTTGCAGTTTTTTAATGTAACACTCCTTGTAATAGCAGTTGGCTTGATATTTTCCCTTGTTATCAGACTTCAGAGACTCACTGGTGGTAGCTTTACTGGCTGTTTGTATTTAAAGGAAAATTTTAAAAGCTGATAAATCTCAAAGAAAATGCAGGCATAGATGTTTTGTGAGAATGAAAGATTAAAAAAAAAGAATTCCTGCTGTACGAGGGCTGCCACTGACAGAACTGTGAGAGATGAGTTGTATTGCAAAATAAGATAATGAATGTTTCCATTTTTGTCTTGACAGTTAACCAAGGGTAAGCAGAAAATGCTCTCAATAGAATTAGCCAAACACTGTCTTTGACAAGAGACTTACACAAAGGCACTTGTTATTTTGTGTCCTCCAAGAGTATTAGGAGAACAGCTGCTATGGTTTCTGGGAATTCTCAAAGTTGTAATCCAATCTAGAGGACATAAAAGTTACTTTAGGACAATGATTTGGAAGGCAGGGGTATAAATATAATAGATGAGATGGAGTTTTTTTTTAACAGACACAGTATATATGTTTATTGTGCATGTTCAATTCAGTTTTTGACTCCTGGCAACTGTTTGGACTACTTTCTGAAGTTTTCCCTGGCAATGTTTTGTAAAGTGATTTGCTATTGCCTACTTTCCTAGGGCTGAGAGAGAGTGACTGACCCAGGGTCACCTAGAAGCTTTGGCGCCTAAGGCAGGACTAAAACTCAAGTCTTTCAGTTTCTAGCTTAATTCCTTAACTACTGCACTAAAGGGACATGGTGGTTCAGTGGCTAAGACGCTGAGTGCAGTTCAGGGTTTGAATCACCATGTAATGGAGTGAGCTCCCATTATTTGTCTCAGCTTCTGCCAACCTAGCAGTTTGAAAGCAGGTAGAAAAATAGGAATCACCTTTGGTGGGAAGGGAACAGCTCTCCGTGTGCCTTCAACATTTAGTCATGCTGGCCACATGACCACGGAAACATCTTCAGATAGCGCTGGCTCTTTGGCTTTGAAATGGAGATAAGCACCGCCCCCTAGGGTGGAGAATAACTAGTACAAAAAGGAATCTTTATCTTACTGCACTAAACGGACCATCTTAAAATTGTGGTACTGTTCATGGATCAGTTAGCATGGACAAAATCATTTTAAAACAATGCACACCACCTGCAAATAAAAGTCCTTTTTATAGAACGAAAGTGAGTACTAGCCTTTCATATTGCATTTGCTGAAGTTCTGGTTGTAAGAATTATGAAGATGGTGCATGTGATTTGAGAGCCATCTCTCGAAGATATGCTATCACATTGGTAAATTTTGTATGGCCTGTATGCAGGCAAGTTTTTCTGAAAAGTTATTATAAGGCTTAGAATTAAATTTTCTTGGAAATGTGCGCTCATTTATTTCATCCTTCAACACACTAAAAATGTGAGTTCGAGAGATCACCTGTGAGCCTTCTAATTCAAGAACTGCCTCAAAATGGATAAATACCATCTGTTCTATTTTTACAATTTGCTGAAATTAGTGGATGCCTTAAAGTAAGGGGAAAAAAGCCTATGGGTATTTTGAGGTTGTTGAATTACAATTTCATCTCCAATAAGTGGCCAGAATAATTGACACTACTGGGAGTTAGATTTGAAGCAATTATCTGGAGACCACTATTGTGGTCCACTCTTGTTTTATCACACGTTGAAAAAGAACACTTCTATCTCTGCTGGGTTGTTCGGATTCTTCTCAAAGAATGTAAGAAACAAAGGCTATTTAAGTCTCTATATAACAAGCAAAACATACAATTATAGTGTATTATAAAAACAATGATATTTGGTAAACTATCCACTATCTTGCCATTCTGAATGCGCTTGCAGCCACTGTGTGAAATCTAACTGATGATTAATCTTAGGTATTTACTGTACGCTTGAACTGACAACAGTGGATGACAACTTTCAATAAAACACTCATTGTGGTGTTCTGAGACCTTCAGTGATGCATAAAATAGATCCCAAACTGCACATTTCATGTAGTTTCTATTACACATTACACAAAAATGTCCTTGACATTCAAGACTTTGCCATACATATTTTAACATGTGTCACTCCAGGGTGTATTTGAAAATACCCTCCACTTGCCTTTAATAATAATGACTTGTCATACAGTATCCAGATCTCAGTTAATCTAACATAATACAGAATTGATGGTTTTTATTAAGTGTCAAATGAAGCCCAATTGCTGCCAGAAACATTTTCTTCTTCTGTCAGGCATTTGTTCCTAGCATGCTTCATTCCTGACCACTAACGGAAAAGGTTAACAAACTACAGTATTAGATGCCATTAATATTCAATATGCATGGCATGAGGATAATTTTGTACACTTTTTGATTCTGAAGACGTGGGGCCATTAATGTAGCCATTCTCCATCCCTGTAAAAGGGCAGCATCCTGGACATATCCTCCTAATTTGAAAGATAAAAGGTCTGGGCAGATCTCTTGCTATATTAGTCCATTCTCACCTTCATTGAAATTCAGAGTGCTGCTCCTGAATTTTGCAGAGCTTCTCTTTCTCTCTCCTCTCCCATTTTTGTTATTTAGGAGTTATGATTAATCCAATTTTCTTTTATATACATCTTTATTGAGTGTCAAATGAATGTAAAATGGATATAAGGCAATAAAGTCTCCAGCTGGCATTTGAGGCCATTTGATCATTAGTTTCAAAAAGCTGATGATCATCTGTTCCTTTTTATTTCAAGGGTATTATGAACCTCAGAACATGTACCCTCAACCCTCAAATGGCTCCAACTCAAGAAATAAATATATTCAACAGGAATGATTTGATTACTTTTTGTAAAAGAAGACATTTGTTTTATTTCTCTGATATTTCATGGTTTTAGGAAAGAACCTGTTTTTTCAGCCCTTTCTCAGCATGCTTCCATGGTTCCTGACCAATTCTTTTTTCTGTGTTTTATTGTTGCAAGGTTGCAAGTGCAAATGCTGAAATACTTTCCTGGTAGCTCCTGTTTCCAAGACACAGTTCATTGGAGGAGTGTTTCTGGGCATTTAATTGAGGTGGGAAAAATTGTAGACATATTTTAGACATATGATTGCCCAGTGAAAGGAAAGTTCCAAAACTCATACTTATGAAGACTTTAACTTATTCTTTTTTGCTTGGGTGATGCTATGAAGGGAGGGAGGGAGGGAGGGAGGGAGGGAGGGAGGGAGAGAGAGGGAGAGAGAGAGAGAGAGAGAGAGAGAGAGAGAGAGAGAGAGAGAGAGAGAGAGAGAGAGAAAGGGATCAAAGCCATTTCCTTTCAGCACAAGATTAAATACTTGATCACCCCTCAGAAACATTTTTCACACACATAGAACATGTTTTTGTTGGTTTTTTTTAGGGGAGGAAAGGAGGCAATCAGTTTAAGTGTCAAATCAATTTGATATATGAAATGTGTATTGTATTGTACATCTCCTTTTCTTCTAGTATTTTTAGATTGAACTCAACTTCAAAAACACAAATACAAAGCAAAGAAATAGAACATATACAACACAGAAAAATATGTTATCAATCATAGGAACGTAAGAAGCTGCCTTACACTAAAGTACAAATGACTCCACAAATGAATACATTCAATATTGTTACATTTATAATATTGACCTCTCTAGGCTACAAATTAAGGGGTTTCCACAGCGACCCTTTCCTCATTCCAAGACCTTTCAAAAGTAGACCGAAGATGCACTACCATAATCTTCACCACATCAGCTTTGCAATACTGGGAAGACAAAAGAATCACTGTTACAACTGAATTATGAGAGAATCTGGAAACACCAACATTTCCTCCCCCGTGCTTCTGTCTCATTAAAAAAAAAAAAAGAAATAGTATAAATTGCTCACACTGTCAGCCATATTCTTAATTCATATGATTGGCAGTGCTGAATGCAAATAATTAAATAAACCCAATGGCTTTTATGAAATGTCAAATTCTCCCTTTCCTTGGAATATCTCCTAATATAGCAAAAATCCAGATGTACAGAAACTGGGTAAATTTAAATTTGTTGCATATGGGAAAATAGTATATTAGGACTTTTCAGTTTCTTGGTCTTACTTATATAGGAGGGTTGAAGAAAATATTGAAGGCCTAATACCATTTTTCTTCCTATCCTCTTATACCCAACAGAATCAAAATAAGACAATTTTACATTTCTTTCTCATTTTCCTGACCTGAGTTTCTTCTTTAAGATAAGCCTTGTGCTCCTCTACATATACATGGACAATAGGAAAGATAGGAATGAAGCTAGCATGCATTTTTATCTACATCACGTGGTCACTATAAGATTTTGTGTGCTCAACAAAGAACATTGCCAATCCATTATCAGACTTTTTCATTTGTGGAACCATTTTTTTCTTTTGTGGAAAAAAAAGGAAATGTTTCCACATAAACATTTACTGTTTATGAAAAAACACTGTTTTTTTCAAATATTTCCCTTTGTGTAATGCTTTGGAGTTCTTCAAAAGAGCATCTTGATATCACAAGCAGGAACTTCTATGTAACCTGTTGTTAAAACATGATTTGGGTGATCGCAGAACAAAATGTACAAAAAGGTCCTAGTACAATCATTTTTAATCTACTGAAGATGCAGACATTTCTTGTGAGACCTAAGTAATAAAAATTAAATAATAATAAAGAAGGATCATGATGTACCAGAAGTAAAATCCAAAGAAGTAAGTGCTAAATGGATTTATATTCTTATATACTTACATGTATACACACATATATAATCACATACATATATGTGTGTATAGATATATATACACACTTATACATTAAAATGTGGCTTTAAAGGTAGACTTTAAGGAACCATAATTACATCCCCTTTGAATTTCTTTTGAACTATGCAGGCAATTTTGATGATTTTTTTTATTTTGAAGTTCATTTAGAAGTCAAAATCTTCAAAGCCTCTTCTTTTCTGGCACCCCATAAAGAGGAATAAATAATTTAGAAGTCCAGTGTACTTGTAGCCTACTTCAAAATTCACAGTCTGTTCAAATCTGGATCGGGAGATTAGACAGTGGTTTAGATGAATTTGTGATACCCTTGCTGTTTCATCAGAGAGAAGATAAATGCTATTACACTGATGAAGATCCTTTATCTAGTTCCTGAATAGATTACTTTATCCTACAGCAGTGGTATTCAAAGGACGTTTGTTCATAAGCATATTATAATTCTTTTTATATTGATTTATCTTTATTACTGTTGCAATAAAATACTATGTCTGGTTAAAGTAACTGAAACAGTATCACTACCACAAAACTTTCAGCTAGGAAGATATTCATAGATGTGAATTAATCATGAATATTAAGAGATACCTACCTCGCATGGCCATTCAATCAACTAATTATCCATAAAAATGTATTGCTGTTTGAATTACTGCTTGCCAAAAAATACATCTGCCAGATTTTATGATACACCCTGGCCAAAAACCGTGCTTCACATACTGCACGAAGAGGAAACCATCTTGTAATAATATTCAGAAATGGTATGATAATTTATTTGATAGAGAGTGAGGGTGGATGCTAATGTTTCACATCCCACTGTGTAGTTAATTGGTTTTTACTAATACAAGGGATGCAAATGTTTTCTTTGTTTTAATATATGTTCCTGTATTTTGTGTTTAATGAAAGAGGCATGAATTTTGGTATGAAAACACATAAACACGTGAAGTCAACTTATCGGGGTATCTACAGGAGGTGATCAAGATAGCAGCTGTGACAATGTGGTCAAAGCTGCACAGTTTTTTTTTTTTTTACTTGTGACATATGGGTGATTTAGGCGGAAAAGGAAGGAGACTTCAGTTATATACTTGTGCCATATCCTGACATGTTTGACCTCCATAAGAGCCTTGTTGTTGCACTTAGGACTTTGTTGTTGTTGTTGTTAGTTGTGAAGTCATGTATAACCCATCGTGACCCCTGGACAACATACCTTCCTGTCCTCTACCATCCTCTGAAGTCCATTTAAGTTCACACCTATTGCTTCAGTGACTCCATCCAGCCACCTCATTCTCTGTTGTTCCCTTCTTCTTTTTCCCTCAATCTTTCCCAGCATTAGGATATTCTCCAGTGAGTCCTTCCTTCTCATTAGGTGGCCACAGTATTTAAGTTTCATCTTCAGCATCTAGCCTTCTAAAGAGTAGTCAGGGTTGATCTCCTCTAGGACTGACCGGTTTGATCATCTTGCAGTCCAAGGGACTCACAGGAGTCTTCTCCAGCACCATAGTTCAAAGGCCTCAATTCTTTGCTGCCCAGCCTTCTTATGATCTTATATGCTTAGGACCTTTATGCTATAACTCCATATAATATACAGTGTTTACTAACCTGAGCAAGTTGTGTGAACTTCATGTCCCCAAATTCTCATCAATGACCAAGTGAAATTCTGGGCTATGGGCTTCTGGGATTTGGTCCACACATCTATGAATTGCCAAGAATGAAAAACACTGATTTAATAGATATTGAGCATTGACAAAAAAAAAGAACTACAAACACTAGGAAACAATATGCTTTATCTTGCAGAACTACAATATATGATGGTTGTTATTGTTTAGACGGCTTAGTCAATAAACTTTATTTCTCTCCAGTTCCCACTGAAGACTGAGCTATAGGATGTCAGTTGAAAATTCTTTTTAATGCAGAATGCAGTTCTTTATGGTGACAGAAGAAATGTGTAGGTATGTAGCTATTTTTTTTGTAAATGAAAAGAATATGCAAGAATGAGTGGCATTTCTGCACACCTTTAATTAAGCATCTCTGTAAGTGTATGTAGTTTACAGCAGTGATAACACTCTCCAGAGTGATTCTTGAAGTTTTCCTAATGCTTTCCAGTTTATATATGGGGTGGCTTATTCTCCATCTCAGTCAGCTGCCAAATAGTAGTAATGAAGGAAGACAAAATACTTTATGGCTTGTTATGTCCTATGGCTTAATTAAAAATGAGCTGGTTTAATTAAACTAGAGAGTTTCCATTTCCTTCCCCTCCCCCTCCCGTTAAAAAGTGTGAATGAAATTCTGAGTTATGTAAATTATGTACTATTTTCCCCTGTATTAAAACATATTTGGCGTAAACATATATTACTCCAGCACTTATCTATTGTCTTTAGTGTGCCATAGTGGAGAATCATTGGGTGATGGTTCAGGATGTCTAAATTCAACTGGGAAAGATATAAGACACCTTGACCAATGTGGTTTCCCTTTCTAATCAAATTTGCAGGAAAATAAGATGATAAAAGCATTCTCAGATATGCAATCATTCCCTTCTTAGGGAAACTGCTATCAATAAAACATGAACTTTTAAAATAAGATTGTTATGCTGTTAGTCAGTTTCAACAGAAGCTCGGGCATCTTGTAAGAATGAAACCACCTTTGCAGTTTCCCAAACATTTTCTTTCTCTTCTAAAGAGGACTCTCTTTCTATCATATTTTTGAGATTTCATGGAACTTGGAAGAACAAGGCAGGCTGATAAGTTATAGAGAAATATGCATATATATGGTGACAGAAGAAATATTATATATTATATATATAATCTTTAAGAAATTAAAACAGGAGATAAGAGGAATTAATGAAAGATAGATACATTTATACTGCATCTCAGTTGGAGATTTCTCAGCTGAGAAATAAGTAATAAGTAAAGGAGATAATATCTTAATGTAAACAAGCAAGAAGCTGCCAGGCAAAATACAGAGTTTGGATGAGGGTTTATAACTGGAAGAAGTTAGAAGTTAGAAAAAGAAATTATACCATCAGAGATTCTAAGGTAAACAGAGATTAAGAGGAGCATTAAGACATTTCTTCTTACAGAGTTTAGAATCAGTGAAGGAAATCAGAATAATGACTTTCTAGCAAAGCCCGAACTCTGTCTAAGGAATAGAGAAACAAGCTAAAACCCAGAAGAATTAGAAAAGATCTTGAAAGCTATGGGTGCACAAATGTACTGTTTTGCATACACACATACAGAAAGTGGTGGAAGAAATTTTAGAAGTTTTGCCTAGAGATATTGTTAAGAAAATAAGAAATAGTAAAGGAAAAGTTCAGCCTAGAAAGAGGCAATATAAAGAGAGAAAATAAATAAAAGATAAACCTTTAAGATAAAGAAGAAAGATTACTCCTCGGTTAGCAAAAGACTGCACTTTGCCCATCTAGAACTCCATCAGTAGTGGGATTCAATTTTTTTACTACTGGTTCTGAGGGGGTGGCTTGGTGGGGGGTGGCGAGGTATGGTGAGCTTGGCATGGCTTGATGGACGCGGCTTGGTGGGCGTGGCAGGGGAAAGATACTATAAAATCTCCATTTCCTCCCAATCAGCTGGGACTGGGAGGCAGAGAATAGATGGGGGCAGGGCCAGTCAGAGTTTGTATTTACTGGTTCTCTTAACTACTCAAAGGTTCTGCTACCACTTCTCCAGAACTAGTCAGAACCTTCTGAATACCACCTCTGGACTCTGAATGCAGCAGGGGCAGAAAGGTAGCATGGGAGAGGTGAAAGTTGAAGCAATACAGGTAGTACTAATTTAATGATGATAATTGCACCTGGCATTCCTGTCACTTAAATGATGTCATAAAGTGTAATGTCATGTGACCACATTGCTTAATAACAGCAATCCAAGCAATCCCTGTTACATTATTAAATAAGAATCATACATTGTTAAGCAAGGATCTCAATTTGCGACTTCCTGCTGGTTTCCCATAAGCAAAGTCAGTGGCAAAATGTTCAAATGACTTTTGAAAGCAGGTGGATATGTACTATGGAGTGACAAGAGATGGGAGGGGGTTGCTGCAGTGAGTGTGTGTGTGGGCGGTGGGAGGGGAGGTACTGACACATTTGGGAATTGTTCGACAAAAGAAAGGAAAGTCACACAAATACATTCCTTATCAACTTCTCATAACTAAATATGTAACAGTTCACTACTCTCCATTCATTCTACAAATGTTCTCTTTCTCCTTCAAAAAATCCTCCCAAAACTCTTTTGAGATATTTTCCTCTGTGAGTCATAAATTTTAATGTCAATACAAAAAATTAATTGTGTGTTATGGGGCAGAGAATACTCTCAAGATAGCCTCTAGAGTAAACCTGTTTTATGCTCATAAAAGAAGAATCAACAGGCTTGAAGACCTGTGAGAATGGAAATTTTCTTAATGTATATGTATATTCGGCTCCTCACTCCTACAAACAGTTTATGTAAATTGTGAGGTCAATACATCCTTATATTTCTGCAAACTCTTTCTCTTAATCTTTTAAATGGTAAACTTTTCATTTCATTAGAAAAAACATCACAGTGTAGAAGTAGACAAGAAGGCAAAACCTGTTATTAAATCAATTAAAAGATTACAACAATAATATACATAGCATCTCTCTATGTCCTTAATATGATTCAATATAGCACTAATTTCCAATTATCTTCAACAATTTTATTAAAAAGTCCACTGCCAATTTCTAAATGTAAAGAACAACTACAGCAAGTCATAACATGTTTAGAAGTTCTTCTTGCAGGATTCCACCCAGCCTACTACAGGTATAAGCTTTCCATTCCATTTTTACTATCTTGGTTTTCCTTGAGTCTCAAATTATTCAGCTAGCATCCCTTGGCTGCTCATATAATCAGATTTTATTGGGATCTTGGAGGTGAGTGAATGAAGTGGGTCTTCATATTTTTCTTTCTTTGAAACAGAGTGGAATTTGGGGATGGAGTTGTGAAAAGTTTGGGAGATACAACTTGACTACTTTCATATCATTCTTCATCCAATCTATTCTCAAAAGTACAATCTTCCCATTCTGGATTAACCATATTACTGGTTCTTCATATTGAAACCAATGCCAACATTTAGCTCTGTTTCAGTATCCAAGCTATACCAAATCCATCTTTAAATTTATTTGTTTATTTGTTTAGTCAAAACATGTACAAGATAACAGCATAAATATAAACATGGCCATGAACAAAGGAAATGAGTACAAATAAATGAACAGTACGACAGGGGTGGTAGGCACGCTGGTGTGCTTATGCACGCCCCCTAGGAATGGGGTGAGGTCCATGGTAGACAGTTTAAGGTTGAAGCTATGGGGGTTTGAAGATGTAAGAACGGAGTTAGGTAGAACATTCCAGGCATTGACCACTCTGTTGCTGAAGTCATATTTTTCTGCAATCAAGTTTGAAGTGGTTCACCTTGAGTTTGCATCTATTGTTTGCCAATGTATTATTGAGATTGAAACTGAAGTAATCGTTGACAGGTTGGATGTTGTAGCAGACAATTTTGTGCACTATGCTTAGGTGACACAGTTTCAGGTTGTCCAAACCCAAAAGTTTGAGCCTGGTAGCATAAGATATTATATTGTGAGCAGAGGAGTGGAGTACTCTCCTTGTGAAATACCTCTGGACCCACTCAGTTGTATTAATGTCTGATATACTGTACAGTGTGGATTCCAGGCAGACAAGCTTTATTTGAGAATTGGTCTGCTAATTTCCTGGCATGCTTTATTTTTCTTTTTAGGTTAAAATGATCTATAATTGATTCTGAATGCGGTGGTAGTGTTGGAGGAAAAGTCTCTGCTTTACCTGTATCTATATGTGAAATATGGGAGGAACAGGAAACTTTCCTTGAGAAAGTGCTTGAATGATCTCGTATTCA
The DNA here is from genome assembly GCF_051295495.1 of Thamnophis sirtalis. Lineage (NCBI taxonomy): Eukaryota > Metazoa > Chordata > Lepidosauria > Squamata > Natricidae > Thamnophis > Thamnophis sirtalis. The sequence goes on from NW_028261382.1 coordinate 157,875,098, forward strand.
GCATAGCTTACTGGATATATTCCTAAATTGGATGGGGGCAGCAAGAGAGCAAGTTGACATGGTATTCACTGAATAACTTTGGATAAGTCACTTTGCTTTTTTAGCCTTAACCTCACAGCGATTTGTATGGAGATAAACAAGATAATTAATCCTTTGGTGCACATTACCAGGAGCTCCTCTGAAGAGAAACACTATATAAATGGTAGTGAGAAATTACTTTGCTTACAGACCTTCCGAGGAGGTGATTTGGGTGGAAACCATGAAGGACAAAAATGTAAGAATAAATGGACTAGAAAACAAGAACAACCACAACTCTCTTTTTAGTGTTTAACATTCAGAGCAAATTTCAGGATCAATTTAAGTTCTCATCCACATCAACATCCAAATAAAACTTTGATCCATGCTGTTGAAATTGTAACATGCCAGATTTACTTTCATTGTTTCTCCTCAAGAATGAACCTATCCCTATTTTTATCCAATTATGAGCTCTGTTTGTTCCACTATTTGTATTCCTCTAATTGTCCCTTGCTAAAAGTCTGTCACTGGATGATGCCTAAGTACATTATCAAACATTTTGGTAATGACTCATGCAGAGCAAAGATATCTTTCTTTATTTGCCTAATAAGTATCACACTTTTCAATTTTCCTAGATCATTACCTCTGGCATGTGTCACAATACTTCTGGGGCCTTGGAAATTAGCTCACAATTCTGAAATAAAAACCTGTGGTTGCTGCCAAATTACTCCATTCAGCCCCAGTCTTGTGGTAGACTGTTACATATTGAGGCATGAGAACATTTAGTACCAAAATAAATATCTATATTACATTCTGATTGGATTGGATTTCAATTTTTGAGTGGACTGGATTAAGAACTAACATTGTTGTGGTTTTTTTTTCCTTTCCCCCTTTAAGAAGAAATTGTTGCAAAGAATGAAAAGCATTGTTGCATAAGTTATTGTTCTTGCAGAGTACAAAGTGATCTGCAGCATAGAGTGCAAATGGAATTATACACAAAGGACATTTGCAAGTACTTGTTTCAAAGAGTGAAAAAAATATTGGCTTCCACTTTTATAGGGTTAGACAAGCTTGGGTCCTGATCACAATTGTGGATATGTTTGTCAGTTACTTAGCTTCTTCCCATGGCAAGAGGTACGCATTCAAATTTCACATAAGAATGTTAGTGTTTTACATATCCTGAGAATTTGACAAAGTACCTCATGACATACTTACAGTGTGGGGTGGATTGTGTGACAATTACATAGCTACATACAGTGTCTGGTTCAAACTTTATATTCAAGGAGTACTCCAGGATAGTTCTTCATCTAATAGGAAAGTGACTTGGATTAAGGTTCCACAGGGATCAGTTCCTGGTCTTTTATTCTTTAGAATTTTTTATTAATTACTGATATGAGGGAGTTCGCTTATTTTGGACAGTCATTTTGGGGCATGGACTGGAAAAAGCAATTAAGTATGGAAGAGTTAGAAATAAAAAAAACCCACGCTGCCTAAGATTATGGTAGCTGGATACCATCAAAGCATAGAACAATTCAAAGAAGTAGTGAAAGATTGGAAGATGTGGAAAGACCTGGCTCATAGAATTGGACATGACTCAATGGATAACATCATTATCATCATCATCATCATCATCATCATCATCATCATCATCATCATCATCAGGGAGTTACTGAATGAGCTGGCAGATGTGATCTTAGAACCACTGAACAAAATCTTTCAGAGTTCCTGCAGCACATGAGAACTGCCAGGGGATTGGAAAAGAGCTGATGTGATTCCAATCGTCAAGAAGAGGAAAATGTGTATATAGGAAACTAGAGAACAATCAGCTTGACATCAGCATCTGCAAAAATCCTTGAAAATATAATCAAACAGAAGATTTGTGAACTGCTAGAAATGAACAATCACTGGAATCACTGGAAGCAGCAAAATGATTGCTTGGTATGATCATTAAAAATCATACCAGACTAACCTTATTGCCTTCTTTGGTAAATTGACTAAATTAGTGAACCAAGGAAATGTGGATATAGTTTACTTGGATTTCAGTAACACAAAGTAGACAAAGTAGGCCACAGCCTATTTCTTGGTAAGATTAAGAAATGTAACTTAGAACAATGTGACTTGGACAGTACCCCCACCAGATGGATTCACAGTTGGCTGACCAACTGCATTCAGCATATAGTCCTTAACCGAGAGGGAAGCATGAAGTGGGGTGCCTGAAGATTCTTTATTGGACTGCATCAACAGAGATATAGGATCAAGATCATGAGAAGTAAGAGTACCACTCTATAACTACCATATTTTTCAGACTATAAGATGCATCTTTTACCCCCCCTCCCCCCAAAAAAGAGAGTGAAAATCTGGGTGTGTCCTATACACTGAATACAGCATTTTTGTCCTACCAAAACCCTGCCCCCCTTTGCAAAAATGGGTGTGCAGAAGGTTTGGGAAGCTTGCTAAGTGCTCTGGGGCCTGGGGAAGGCAAAAACGAGCAATAAACAGGCCATTTTTGCTCATCCCCCGCCCAGCCCCCAGGAGCACTCTACAGGCCTCCCAAACCTCTGCATGACCTTTTTCCCTCAAAAAACGAGGCGTGCAGAGGATTTGGAAGACTTGCAGACTGCAAAAACTTTTTTTTTTTAAATTTACCTCTTTAAAATCATGGTGCATCTTATACTAATAGTGCATCTTATAGTCTGAAAAATATGGTAGCTAGTGAGGCCAAACTTGGAATACTGTATCCAGTTCTCGTTGCCACAGTACAAAGAAGGTGCTGGGACCCTAGAAAGAGTGCAGAGAACCACAACAAAGATGATAAGGAGATAGAGCCTAAACCATATATTGAACAATTAAGGGATCCAGGTTTGTCTAGCCTAACAAACAGAAATATTATGATGACCTGAGAATAGGACGAGAAGCAATGGTTGAGAGATCCAATCTGGAACTAAGGAAAAAATTCCTGACAGTAAGAACAATTAAGCAATGGAAAAGCTTGCCTCCCAGAATTGTGAGTGCTTCATTGTGAGAGGTCTTCAAGAAAAGATTGGACAACCAATTGTCCAGGATGCAATAAGGTCTCCTGCCTTGTAGGGGGTTGACTAGAAGTCTTCCAAGGTCCCTTCCAGTCCTATCATTCTATTATGGAATTAACTGTCAATAATACAGGATATCACTTTTTGTCTTCTATCACTGTAAACAATATCATTTTCTTTGTAAACATATACATTCATGATTGTTAATTAGAAAATGCCATTCTCTGTTCCCATTCTTTGATCTAAATTTGTATTGTTGAAATATTCTATTTATTTGTGCTTTGTTTCCTCCTAGTGTCATTCACAATGTGTAGAATGCTGACATGCCTTAGAAAAAAGAAGATATTGGCACTAAGAGAAAACCACCCTATCTCAATGGAAAATCAAGTTTTCCTTTTCCTAAAATTAAAAAAAAAGTACTTTGGGCTGGAACTAGCTTCCTTGCACCCTAAAGACTGCAATATATATATTTTATAAGAATGTCAATCTTCAACGTTTACATATCTATCAGAAGAAATGAGAAATATAAAACTTGCTTTCATTTTTAGTCTTCTATTTATGAATCAGAGATCCATTAGTAATTCTTCGTTCAAACTCTATGCATGAAAAATTGCCTCTTGACAGCAGTTAAGAGGTCTCTTGCAATGGGAACACAATTTCACTTTTACTACTGATAATGTTCCTCAGAGATATTTCTAGTTGGACATCATTGTCCAGGCACTCAGCCAATCATAATGTAGCCTGAGGTAAAAATAGACGAAATGCAACAGAGATTTTGAGAATTACTTTGACTTCAATACCGTAGGTGACAATGGAGAACAAAGTTATGGGAAGACCTGCTGATAGGTGATAATATGCCCCTAGGAAAGTGATATTGGAGATCATAGATTCTTGTGAATTCCATTTTTCAGTAATTGCTGCACAGCTGTAGTGAAGAAAATATATTTGGTAATGTCTCCAAAGATTGGAGTTAGGTTAAAAAAAAAGATAGATGTTAATGTTATATTAATTAACTTGAATGTATATAGACCATATCTAGTTTGAGCTTCTTAGAGGCTAATAGTTTGAAGTTGGAATCAAATCTTAAACTATTTTGGGGAACATAATGGTTTATGCCTTCTATTGATCATGTATATAGTTGCATTAAGACTGTTTGATTCCCAGGAATGTGCAATCTAGGGTAAAATTGTTACATTATTTCACAATAACCTCTCCTGTCATGCCGACAAATATTAGACTTGGTGGAGAAATGTAATCATATTGTAATTCTTACTATCAGGGGAAAAAACTACTATTGTATTTAGGAATAGTCAGATTAACTCTTCTTAGTATATTGTATATTTAATATTGTATATTGTATATGAAGTTCTGTTCCAGTGCTAATTATTTCTTTGTGGAAGAATTTCTATTGTGAAATCTCTGGTGCCCTGTTCCAAAGATAGAGATTGCACTGAGTTTGAAAAAAGTTGCCTACCCCCATTCTATAGTATAATGTTTTTTTTTTATTACCGCCACAATTATTGATTATCTGTTATCAAGAATATTACGTTCATGTAACAGGGGTATAAAAAAGAGAAGAAAAACAATTGTCCTTGTCGTTAACTGGACAATCCATCCCTAGGTGGAACTAGAGAGAAAATGGAGAATGTAAGGTAAACAGAACAGATTGTGCTAGAAATGAAATAAAATTGGAAATGGTTTATAAAAGGGGATGGGGATAACAGCAGCTACTATCAGGAACCATGATCCTAATGGCAGAAGACATGAAAGCTGGGTAGTTAATTCACATGTCTGCAGGTGCACTGTAAAGTAAATCTAAACCACATACCTGTTCATATTAGATTCCCAGTACAAGATCTAGTTCTCTTGAAATCCTGCAACTTCTTGAATTAAAGTGTAATCCACATGAAAGATCTGAATGTTATTAGGTAGCAAACTCAAAATAACTTATTTTTAAAAATGTAATAATAAGGTAACTGATAACTTGGTTGAATCTTGAAGAGTTATTGATCTTTAAGGAGCTGCTACAAAGAAGAGGAGGGGTCACCCTATTATCAAAAGCACCTAAAGGCAAACAAAAAGAAATGGATGGAAACTAATCAAGAGAAGCAACCTAGAACTGAAGAGAAATTTCCTGACAGTTAAAACAATTAACCAGTGGCAGTCTTGCCTCCAGAGGTTGTGGGTGCTGCAACATTGGAGTTTTTAAGAAGAGATTGGATAACTTGTGTGAAAAGGTGTAGGATTTCCTGATTGACCAAGGTACCTTTCAACTCTGTTATTCTGTTATTCCACAATTGGAAAGAACCTGAGGGGAAGAGGTATCATCTGATAGCAGGAAGAAAAAAAGAAGAAAATATACTTTTATTGGGTGTTTCTTGTAATGTGAATGTGTATATACACCTTCTGGACATCAGTTAATAGTGACAGAAAATTGCATAACATTGTATATAGGGCCAGTGGTACTGTTGTGGTACTTTCCTTTCACATCAAAGAGTACCACAGAATAAGGAGCAGTAAACTGGCGGAGATTCTAGCTGCAAACTTGTAAAATAGGTTGCTGTGCCTTTCTCAACAACTCCTCAGTTTACATATATTTTTATTGTGCTTAGTTACCTAGCATTGTTTTATGATTTTACACTTTAGACTGTATAAGGAACACATTTAAATTACATTATTTTTTCTAAATCAATTCAAAGATATCATCTCTGCAGAAACAACTGAATACTTTTTTCTAAATCATTAGGGTGCGCCTAGATTCTATTCAAAACTTGTTAGCAAATTATTCCTTCTATTTTGAATTCAGCTGTTTATGATGGTGGGGGGCAAATTTAAAGCAAATCAAATGTGAAAGGGGGGTATGAATTCTTCACAGAATTTGGAAGGGTAAGGAAGCATCACATATACCTGCAATATCCCAAGTTCTTGTTCTTGTTTCCTCTTTCTTCATGAACATGTTATCTTCATATTCTTGTTTTCTCTCTCTTAGATAGAGAAATACTGTGTGGTCTAATGATCATTACAAGAAAAAAGGTTCTTATACTACTATGTGTAGTGGCTGTGTTTAGTGAAAACAACAACCACCCTATTGACCAGAGACCCAAAGTAAGATACATGCCCCCTACTTCAAATTCTTGAAGTATTTGGAGAAAAACTCTAGTGTTTTAATCTACTGTTGATCATAACAAAGCACCATAAAACTTGAAAGCAGAGTTTGCTTTCAATTGCAACTTTTATTCATAACATGGATGGGAGATGGAATTACTTCTATGAAGCAAAGAGATAGTCCTGGGTCCCAAGACTGAATCCACAATTCTCTTTCTGAAAAGTATGTCTGTGCATGCATACATGTGAATGGTGTGTTTAGGGTTTCAGTTTCTATATTTTATTTTCCTATCATGCATAAAAGGAAGAACATAGATTAAGGTCATCATGGTGCTTTGAGAAAATAGGGTGATTTCCCATGTTTTGTGTGTCTTTAAACAGCTGGAGGAAAATCAAATAGATACCTGACCTTTGGAATAATGTTATCATTATTCTGGAAGTAGATAAGTTTTAAAAACAGAATTAAAATATGTGTCATTAATTGTTGGTATCTTTGTATGTTGAGTGTTGCTGCAGCCATTGTTTTGTCTCCTTGATGATATAATTAAAACAATATTGGAAAACTGCAGGAAAAAATTCTGGCCTTGTAAATTAACAAAGAGCAGAATTGCAACAAATATCTCTTATTCATTTACTTAATTTACATTTTCCCTTCCTCCAGAAGTTCAAGGTGGCTATCAGTGGACAACTGTGTCTGAGTCTTCTCAAAACCATTAGCCATCTATTAGAAACTCCCACAAAACTGCACTTGTAAAATCTATGAAGAGCAGGAACAAGAAAGACAGCAACAAAAGAAAACTCTGGCATTCTTCTGGAAAAGTTCCTGTGTATACTATTGAAAGAAGGGGTGAAGGCTGAGAGAGATAAGGGGGGGGGAACGATTGATATTGACAAAAGCAGAGTAATTGCTGTTTTATTGTGAGGGCCAACCAAACCTAAAGGAAGGAGTAGGAAGAATAATAATAAATTAGTCTTGAGAAAAGGAAAGCAGTGTGTGTGTGTGAGGGGGGGACATAAAAGATGATAAAAGGAACAAAAGTGTAAGAGCTAAATTGCAAAACAATAAAATAGCTTGAAAATTGTTGACAAAAATAATCAAGTAGTGGTAAAAATAGTTATAATCTTATTTTAATTGTAATATTATTTTTAACCATTGTTAGCGTCTCACAGTCATATCCAAGGGTACAATCATAAAATTTATAAATAAAATAATAAGCAAACACAAAAAACAAACAAACAAACAGGAAGGGGGACATGAAGAATATATTCAGGGAGAAAGATGTTAATAGAAATAAAGTTTCCAGGTTAAAAACTGAATTCTAAGTAGAAGATGCTAAAATAAGGTAGAAAAGCCAACACCTTAAATGGATAAAATTTAAAGTGTCATAAAGATGAAATCCCGGTCTTTAGCAAATAAATATCTAGTGTACGTATTTGTACAATGAATCACTTTTCTCATAATAAAAAACTGGTCTCTGTCTTGTTCCCATCAGCTCTTTAAAAAAAACAAAAAAACATTGTTGTTGTTGTTAGTTAGTTGTGAAGTTGTGTCTGACCCATCATGACCCCATGGACAACATTCCTCCAGACTTTCTTGTCCTCTACCATACCCCGGAGTCCATTTAAGCTCACAGTGACTGCTTCAACGACTCCATCCAGGCATCTCATTCTCTGTCATCCCCTTCTTCTTTTGCCCTTAATGTTTCCCAGCATTAGGCTCTTCTCCAGTGAGTCCTTCCTAAAAGAGCATACTAGAGTGAAATATATAGCAATCCTTCCTTTTTTTCTCAAACAAGTTTCCTGAGGTAAAGTGACTGGCCCTTATCCTCCAGTGAACATTCATATCTGACAGTAGAATTGAATGTGGATCTCTTCTGTTCTAGTCTATCAACATCATAGCCACTGTGCCACATGGGTTCTGAAATATGTTCTGTTTTTATTTCCAAAGTTTCACACAGAGCTTTGGGAAATATATGATTTGGCTCAACCAATATGTTTGAAGAGCACTGAGACTAGGGGTAGTTTTTCAAGTCTTGCCAGTTCACTGAATCTTGTACATTATTAACAAATATCCTCAGAGGAACAATATTTATTTGGATGATGAACCAGTGGTTGACTTGATCTGTTAAAAAATATATTCTTTGGCTTGTTTGAAGAGCACCTAACTTATCTCCTAACTTGCAGTTCAGAAATAAACTATAAAGGTACGGTAGTTATCTGTCATCAATTTTTAAGATGTTTTTTTTTTCTTTCTATATTCTAGACCTTTTCTTATCAAGGTCTAAATGTAAATTGCTCTAATAATGTAGAACATTTCAAGACAACAAAATGTACTTAATTTACATTGTGAAAAAGAATGAATATGTTTCCCATTTAACTTCTAAGTTCTTTTCAAATGCTTGTGAGGAAAAATAGTATGTGTGTTCACACACACACATTTGCATAAATAATACGTACAAACAATTTTTCCTCAAAAGCAGGTATTTGAAAACAACACAGAAGCTGACTAAGGAACATATTCATTGTTTATTAGTAATATGTAAATGTAAAATGTAAATATGGAAATTTAAAAAGTGTTTCATTTTTTCAAGGTTATCCCCTTTCAGATATTTTACTTTACAATATCCATAATCCCAAATAAACATGTTGGCCAAGACTTCTTAAGGTGTTTGCCCATCATTTCTAGAGAAAATCAAATTAAGAAAAGTGATCATAATATAGCCTTTTTAACTTCCCAATGGAAAATGTCAGTGGACTTTCAGATTATTTTCAGAGATATTCAAATGGGAGCAAGATTTTCTTAATGAGAGTCATTTGTAATATATTTAATAGATTACCAAATTCACTCATAAGGGAATTTCTCTAACAAAATGACATTTAACCTTATATGTCTTAAATATTCAGGATAGTTACAGAGTATTTGCCATTTTTGTCTCTTTTTCTTTAAAACAGTCCAATTACTCTAACTTATTGGAGGAAGGATCCCATATTCTGACATTCCTAAACTGAATATGCAGATATTTTCCATAATTCTAAAGATTTTAGATTTTACTCTGACTAGCAATCAGGAAGAGTTGCTAATTGTAATCTAGGTTACCTCGATTAGGTAATTTTGGTCTGCTAAAATGTTGAGTAGGTCAGAGTCATTTTTTGTATGTCAGCCTTTTATGTATGTTGCTGGTATGGTATTAAGCATAAGCTATATATAAGTTTTAAAAACGTTTAAAAAGCACCAATCTTCCCCTCCCCCAGAAGAACCAACATGTGACCTACAGCTATTTTTACGATCACCCTTATAGTGCTACTATCAGATCTGCCATCATAATGCTTCAGTTTCACTTACATTGATGGCATCCTGCCATAAAAGGGCAGAGGAGGGAATGGGGAGAAGGCTGGGAGAGGGATGACATGAACCAGAAGTGCCAACTAGAGACAATGGTTGAGGGATCCAAGGTCACAGTTGTGAGAATGGAATTCATACACCCACCAAAGAGGCACCAAATTTTTAGGACTGTTACCAAACACCTCACTTGAATACTACTGAACATTGACCAAATGACTAAGTGGGACAAGGGAAAATCACAGAGTTTACATGGGAATATTCAGATGTAGCTTGGCTCTTGTAAAAGAATACATTTTGTGTATGAATGGAGTTGAGGGTCTTTCTTTCCTCAAGCCTAAGCTGGGACAGGACTGACAGTTGCACTTATGCCAAATGTAAGGAATGGCCCTTAGTTACCAAAGAATCATCCTTGCCCTACTCAAATACATTCCTATATTAAGCAGAGTTCACTTGAACAATTTCCTTCACAGGTTGCTGCTTATAAGGGCACAGGTCAAAACCTGTATAAAGAAAGGCAGTGTGGGTAAAAAAAATCTGCTAAACTCAGTTGCCTTAAATAAAAAAGATTGTGTAAACAAGTGCTTAGCATACTACAGAAGCTACATCCTCCTGCAAAGGTAATGTGTTTGCTTAAACCTGCAGTGCGAAGAATGTGTGTGCCTTAAATTACTGGCAGCTGGTGTAAAAATCTCATCAGCATAATTATGATGCTCTCTGCTGACTACTTATCATTTCAAGGGACAAGGATATGAAATTCTGACAAACTAAATCTAAGGGTCAGAAAACACTCTTATTAGCTGTCGGGTTTTATTTAGATGAGTGTCTCTTACAAAAACAAAAATCCAATAATTGTTAATGTTGTCATTGGTCATTTTCTAGCTTAACAGATCACTACCAGGAGGTTGCCCATCATGCATTCTAATGAATCATACTCATGGCAACTTCATGGTCCAGCTTCTTCTACTGCCTCTATAGGGGATGACACTGATTTTTGTTCAGAGCATCTGGCAAAATGAGATTCTCCCAGGGTTTCATTGATTGTATGAAGAATGATGTATAAACATTAACAGCATTGCTCTTTCTGATATGTGCTGTAGATGTGGACTTAAAAACACACTGGTGAAGTGAATTTCTATATCTGTCTAATAGTATTACAGTTTATTTTTTAAGGACAATTGCTCTTACATAGTTAGTCACCAACTTACAACAGTTCATTTAGTGATCATTTGCAGTTACAATGGCACTGAAAAAAGTGGTTTATGATTGTTTTTCACACATGACCTTTGCAGCACATGATCAAAATTCAGAAACTTTTCAAGTGACTCATATTTATGATTGTTACAGTATTCTAGGATCATGTTATCACATTTTTTTGCTATGTGTACAATGAATCACTTTTCTCATAATAAAAAACTGGTGTCTGTCTTGTTCCCATCAGCTCTTTTTTTTAAAAAAAAAACATTGTTGTTGTTGTTAGTTAGTTGCTATGTTATCACATTTTACAAACTTCTAACTGACAAAGTCAATGGGGAAGCCACATTCATTTAAGAACTGTGTTACTAACTTCACAACTGCAGTGCTTCATTTAACAGCTGTGGCAAGAAAATCACAAAATGGGGCAAAACTCAATTAAGAAATGTCTCACTTAGCAACAGAAATGTTGGACTCAATTATGGTTGTAAGTTGAGGATGGCCTGTACAATTGGTTGGCTCTTCTCTTTTAGCCATATCCTTCCTGGGAAATCCATTCAACACTGTTGTGCAGAAATATAGAAAATTGCTCTGTGCTGAATCAGATCATGAGTCCATCTGGCTAGTTCAATATGGTTGTCCTGAACTGGCAATGATTCTAGAGCTTGAGTTCTGCATGAAATTGCTAGGTTGATCCTGGAACTAGCAGGTGCACAATTTCTGTCCTGCCATTGAACAATACATCCACCTTTTATGTTGAGTAATGCAAGTTTGCCCTTTCTCTAATATAATGAAATAAGTTTACTGTTGCTAAATCAGGAGTAGGCAAATATTGGACAATAATATTGTTTGTTGACATGTACCATCAGGTTCCACACATGACTTTCCCTATTAAATCTCATGTTGTTTATTTTAATTAAATAAACAAATCTGAAGTGTATCTAGCATCAACCGTATCTGAAATAATGACAGAATAAAGAGTTGGAAGGGACCTTGGAGATCTTCTAGTCCAACCTCCTGCTCAAGCAGGAAACCTATACTATTTCACACATCGCTTCTTAAAAACCTCTAGTGTTGGAGCACCTGCAAATTTTGGGGGAAAATTGTTCCACTGTTGAATTGGTCTAACTATCAAGAGATTTCTCCTTAGTTCTAGGTTGCTTCTCTCCTTGATTAGTTTCCATCCATTGTTTCTTATCCTGCTTTCAGGTGCCTTGGAGAATAGGTTGACCCCCTCCTTCTTTGGGACAACTCCTTAGATAATGGAACACTGCTGTCATGTTACTCCTAGTCAGAGTGGGCTACAATTATATTCACAGTGGCTTCATTGGTTGTGAGCGCATGTATACTGGCATGCCCAATTTGCTCACATGGGCCCCTTTGGGACTGAAACAGAGCTTCAAACATGCCGCTAATCAACTCCGACACTTCGGTGAGTACAGCAGGGGTGGTGCGGAACTCAGCTGGGCAGCGTGGGTGGGGGGAACGAGCCAGAAAGTTAGTTATGTATGGAAAGCATAGCACAATGGCAGGTGACCGGAATCACAGCTAAGGGTTCAACCATGAAGCAGCCCACCACTGCTCCCAGTCCTTCTTTTCATTAAATTAGGCATACCCAATTCTTGCCACCCTTTTTTGTATGTTTTAGCCTCCAGTCCCGTAAAACTCTTTTAAATCTGTTTTCTCATTTTTAAACCTGCTTAATGAGCTGAGAAAACAATGGGAAATTTGTGAGGCCATGACAGAAAAAAAAAAACTTAAGTTTGAACTATGTCTACATACAAGTGACAAAAAGCCTCATGACTGCCTCTTTTTTTTTAACCATGGGGAGGAATTGCCTAAGCAGTGAACTCTGATTACTGTTTATCCTTTTGTACAATGAAAAAAGTCTCAGATCAAATTATATCAGAAAAGAATTAATAGCCGAGATTTATTTATATTTATGATGACCAAAATATTCAATGAGGTTCATTACAACAAAAATGCTTCACATGTTAAAGTACACATTCCAGAGACTATTGGATAGATGCTAGCCAAAGAGGATATCTAGAATAATAATTTAAAGAAATGATGTTTCTGAAATGCTGACAATGCTTACAATATTGTGCAGCAAAAGATAAAAAAAACCCTGTAAACACACTTGGGGGCACAAATGCATTTCTGAATGTGTGAACATATGCCAGGTGATAGAAGATTACGTTAGTGCCATTAATTCACTTTGCTCTGTTGAAATCAACATCTAGTGTTGGCACTAGTTTTGTTTATGACCCTACATATGAGTGTAGGAAGCACTCTGCATGGTTAGCATGAACATGATACCGGCTTAATCACAAAGTTATACACTCTTGGGAGAGAGCTCAGAATAGCTTTCCTTCAAGTATGTCAAAGAATGGAGTGCTGCTTCTCAGAACAATTACAAGGAAACAAATAACCTCTTCAATATTTTATATTGTGGGTATCTTGACCAAAAATATGCATTTATTTATTTTTTCTTTAATGTTTTATGGCTGTGAAGATAAAAAATATTTAATGAAATCTGAGCCATGGGATATCTTTCTTGTTAAGTATATGTGAGAAGAAGGAGAACCTTTTTTTTTAAAAAAAAGTGATTGTAACACAACTCTAAGTAAGTGTAAGTAAGTACAGTGGGTAAGAGGGTATAATCTTAAAACCGCTTAAGTCTCTTCAAATTCACTTCCAAGATGCCACACTTCAGCTTTCCTGCTGTTTCTCAAATAATAGAAAGGTGAAGTCATTTTCCTTTTTTATTTTTGGCCTTACTTGGTTAAGGCAAAGAAAGCAAACTTTCTAAAGCACTTCAGTTTTATTGATTTTTCTGTTCATCATACATTTTCATTGTGGTTATTAACCAGAAAAGATATCTTGAAGCAAATATAACTACAAACCTATAGGATTTCTATAGGCTGTGGATTTATCTGCTTCTTTGCCCTTCCAAAAAACAGTCATTTATTGAAAGAAGGAGGAGGAGGAGGAGGAGGAGGGGGGGGGAGGAGGAGGAGGAGGAGGATAACCTTCAATATTCCTCTAATAGGCTTTTCTCAAACTGTTCTCATGGCAAACCAATGTTGAGTTTGAAATATACAATATTGTAACTTCAGTCCCTTATTTCCAGGATAGTAATAATACTGAATAATAGAGTGAGTTCTCTAGTATTGACTTTAACTGGCTGATGAGGTTTATCACATCCTTAAAGGTTTTTTTTTTTTTAAATCTAACAGAGGTCTTCAGAGTGACAAGGATAATTTTACCTGGGGCTTCATTTACTTTCTCAATTCTCAGCTTCTTTAAAGTGGCTAACTATAATCCCTACCTTTGCCCTTTCTTATGGACAGGAGTTAATTAGCAGCAAACAGGACTTCACATCAAAATAACAAAACACATAACATGGCATTAAAATGTAAGATCTACACCTTATATGGTTGATAAAGAAATCATGGCATATACATCAAAAGTGTGGCAATGCATGTTCAGTCCCACATGTCTATATGTGTGTTATGTATGTCTTCAGTTTTGAGAGCAGTCAACAGAATTTCATTTTTAAGTGTGCCAGTGTGCCCACAGTAAAAAAAAATGACAATAAAGATTATCTTAGCTATCTTATCTAATTTAACCCTCAGCATTCTAAATATGGGCTCAAGCGGATTTTGCTTTGAAATTCTATACAAATGGGAAAGATTGATATCTTTATATAATGAGTAAACTAACATCAGGCTAACATTTACAAGTACTGACTCAAACTTCTACAGTACTACTATAAAAATAGAGGTAGAAGCAGCAAGGTTACAATACCACACAGAATATCACCAGTTATTCTTTTTTTTTAAAAAAAAAAACCTAATCTTGTCTTTTGAGTTTACCAAGCAGTTGTGCCAACCTGCTCTCAGGTGGTCACAGGAGCAAAGCTACTCCATTCCAAAAAGAAGTCAGTTTTTTATTTTTCTGATGCCTGCCCAGAAGAAGTTAAGCTGCCCTCTATATGCAGAAGGGGCCAAGATTGTCAACCAACTATGCTATCCTTCCTGATGCCAATAAAAATCCAGTAAAAAGAGCAGCATTGCACAAACCTCTAGCATTCCATAAAAGCAAATAGAAAAAAAAACAACAAAGAGTTTATTTGTAACAATACCCTGTTTCCCGTTTCCCTGAAAATAAGACCTCCCTGGATAATAAGCCCAATCGGGCTTTTGAGTGCATGCACTAAAATAAGCCCTCCTCCCAAAATAAGTCCTCCCTGAAAATATTTAAACACATGCAGGGGGCAGGTGCAAAATGTCCCCTGCTCCCCACATGCACCTGCCATCCATGCAGGATGGTCTTGTAGAGATCATTCCCACAAAACCTAGTTATCACCCTTCTCTTAGTGGTGGCCGCAAAAAGAGTGCCAGGTCCAGTGATGCTAGGGCTGGCAAAAATGTGCCAGAAACAGAAACAGAACTTCTGGCCCTCTCTGGATCAGGTGATCCCTGGGCCGCAGGCCGCGATTAAGGGGCCTCCTGTACTGCAAAAATATTAAGACCTCCCCAAAAATAAGGCCAAGTGCTTATTTCGGGGCTCAAAAGAAAATAAAACCCTGTCTTATTTTCAGGGAAACATGGGTATGGTTTTTGTAAGTTTGGGTTTTTAAACTGGAGGAGGAGTTTTCTGCTTTTATTTCATCAGCTTCTTCATAATCTCTTTGGAGCATGTTATGCACCCTTTTCTCGTATCTGCTCTCTATTTCTTAAAAGAGGTGCAAGGAGAGAAGTCAGAAGTCTACAGTTCTTTTGACAATCCCAAGCCAAATCCCAAGTTAGTTAATGCACATTTCCTATATATATATATATATATATATATATATATATATATATATATATATATATATATATATATATATATATATATATATCTATCTATCTTATGGAAGATGACATAATAGAATAATGATGTAACAATAGTAACAATAAAATAATAAAAGTAATTGTTGTAATTCTTTCCTGAAAATTCTCAGTAGCAGTAAGGTTCTTTTGCCACTTTTCTTTAAATATAACTTTTGCACTCTTCTTTTGTCATGCAAATGAATTCCTACATATGAGTATCTATCATTTCTTTTGTTTAACATGAGCTATGTGTGCATTTGGTTTTGTGCCTTTTTATTTCTTTTCACTGGAATATGCTTATCACTGTTGATTAAATATAATAGGACCTGTGAACTTGGTGCACATGTGTGCATATGTGCAGGATAGTTTAATTAAGAGTTTTGTGTGAAATCATTCCATGCATGTTGACATGTGTAAGCACAACATTGCCTTCACAGGGATCAGTAAACTTGATGAGAAAGCTGGCTCAGAAATGCTGAAAGAATCCAGTATCTTCAAACAGCTCAATAAAATCTCTTTACAACCTAATTCAACACATACTGCTGTGGTATTCTGTAAAAAGAGATAATTGCATGCTCATTCTGAGTGTGTTTATTCCTGAACATCTGTCTTGAATTCAGCCACTAAGAAATGTTTTTTTTTCCTTGAGAAGAAATATTAACTTAATGCAAGTTTGGGTGTCTTAGAATTCTGTAGATGTTGCTCAATAGCAGCTGCTGGTGTGACCCAGTTTTGATTGTGTTGGTTTGGTCTGCTGAAAGCTGTAGATCAGCATCAAGGTACTGACCCTCTTAATGTTCAAGATTTGAACCTAATTCAAGACTGATGACATGGGCCGATTTTAACTTGGCATTCAGCTGTGATGCAGAACTGCTATAACTTATGCAGAATGAACATGTAATGTCAGAAAATGGTTAGATTATATCATGAGCCTCCTCTTAGCAGTGACTTCTGATGGTCTCTATGTACATCACTGTATTCATGTATACAAAATGCAAAATAAAAATATGCTCACTTGTTGATAAGAAGATAAAAACAGATAATAGTTCAGATTCTTATAGGGAATAGTTTCCAAAAGAGAATAGGTAGCAGATATTAGAAACATCCAGCAGGCCTCCGGGAAGAGGTTTGGCAATGCAAATGATGAACTGAGAAAGCTCTGAAAAGGAGCCAGTTAGCTAATGATTGTTGAAGATAGACTATTGGCTTCAGTTCAAGAAAAGGGTGGTTAAAATGGATTAGACATCTTACACTGCAATAGGATTTGCTGATTCATAAGTACCAGAGAATCTTATCTACATAGTTCAGAAGACCCTCAGGGTTGAAAACAACAGGGAAAAAACGTTTTACTTGTTAGAAGATGACTAGCTACAACAAGGCCAGCTGTTGATTTTTATAACTTAGAGGGGGGGAATGATACTCATATATTGTAAGCCCTTTCTTTTGAAATAGGAAGGAAAACTAAGAACTAGAATTGTGACACAAACTTATCCCATAACATGAACATACTTATATGTTTAAAATTATCTAAAAGTTAGACTGTAGAAAATATTTACAGTGCCTCAGCTGTGTGTCATATCCTATCTGGAGGAAAGGAAAAATACATTTATGTTGGGATATAGAGCAATTCTTAACTTGCAAAACTTGAAGCTTTAATATCTTCATCAAGCTTCTGAGAAAAGGCTACTTAAACCTTTGGCAAGAGATGCCACTTGGTTGTGATGTGATACTCTGCTGTTTGCAATAGTGTGTGTGTGTGTGTGTGTGTGTGTGTGTGTGTGCCCTATTTTCCTGAAAATAAGATCTCCCAGATAATAAGCCCAATCGGGCTTTTGAGTGCATGCGCTAAAATAAGCCCTCCCCCAAAATATTGCAACACAATATTGTTTTTTTAATAAATAAAATTATATATCAACAAGATACACACACACATACACACAAAATAATAATCACATATTTTAAATTAAGACCTTGTAAAAAAATTCAACAAGCAGAAACTGCAAAAAGTGAGAAAGTAATTTCTAACCTTATTACAGCAATGTTTTAAATCGCTGTAAGTAATGTTTTATTTAGTTAGTTTCTGTTCACTTGAATTGATATTGCTTATTTTGTGCTTAGAACTTTATTAAAATTTTAATCAAAGATAAATATTATCAAACTATTTTAAGAGAAAAAAAAGTTAAAAAACAAATCAAATCAAAGAGTACATCATTTTTCAAAATAGGCGTTGTCTGAAACAGAAATAATGATTTAGGCAAAATATTCATCTTAATCACAGAGACTCATCCCTAAATTTATAATTGTATTTCCCATCTTTTTCATTTTGTTCCATGTCTTAACATAACTATTTTGAAATAATATATAATTTGTGTTTAAATATTATTTTGAAATAATACTCAATTGAAGTTAATACAAAAATATTTTACCTTTTTCTCAATCCCATTTCCCATTTCCAAGGTGGCGCAGTGGTTAAATGCAGCACTGCAGGCTACTGCTAGATCAGCAGGTCAGCGGTTCAAATCTCACCGGCTCAGGGTTGACTCAGCCTTCCATCCTTCCGAGGTGGGTAAAATGAGGACCCAGATTGTTGGGGGCAATATGCTGACTCTCTGTAAACCGCTTAGAGAGGCCTGAAAGGCCTATGAAGCGGTATATAAGTCTACTGCTATTGCTATTATTGCTATATTTCATTCATCAGTTGTCTTTGATTTGGCATCTTCATATTTTTGTTAACATCTTTGTTTTCTGTGTATTGCAGAACCAAATTCAGGACCCAAAAGATTCACTGCAGTAATTATCTATTCAATGCATGCTGGAGCAATTTCCTTCAGAAAATAATAGGAGCTAGTTCTACCGAGAAAAGGATTCAGTCATATTTATGCATTCCAGGAAAGGAGGAGAAAATGATAGATATCATGTAAACATTGGTATTCATAGTTAGCAAATATTGAGTTATTCCTTGCCCTTCTTCTGGTACTATCCTCAAGAAAGTGAATTGAATTGAAAAGTTGAATTGAATTGAATTGAAAAGTTTATTTATAGGCCGCCCTTTTCCCTGGGGGGACTCAGGGCGGCTTACAATTCATGGGGAGGGGAATACAAACAGTAAGACATAAAACAATACATAATTAAAAATAGAACACTACATTCATCATTCGGGAGGGGACGGATTACAATCTAACCCCAGGCCTGACGGGATAGCCAGATCTTAAGGGCTGTGCGGAAGGTCTGGAGGGTGGTGGTGAGGGTACGGATCTCCACGGGGAGATCGTTCCAAAGGGTCGGAGCTACTACCGAGAAGGCTCTCCTCCGCGTAGTCGCCAGTCGACACTGACTGGCAGATGGGATTCGGAGGAGGCCTAATCTGTGTGATCTAATTGGTCGTGAGGAGGTGATTGGCAGGAGGCGGTCTCTCAAGTACCCAGATCCACTACCATGAAGGGCTTTATGGGTGGTAAGTAGCACCTTGAAGCGCACCCGGAGATCAACAGGTAGCCAGCTTAGCTCGCGGAGGATAGGTGTTATGTGGGTGAACCGAGGTGCACCCACAATCGCTCGAGCGGCTGCATTCTGGACTAGCTGAAGTCGCCGGATGCTCTTCAAGGGCAGCCCTATGTAGAGCACATTGCAGTATTCCAGCCTTGAGGTCACAAGAGCACAAGTGACTGTTGTGAGAGCCTCCTGGTTCAGGTAGGGTCGCAACTGGTGCACCAGGCGAACCTGTGCAAATGCCCCCCTGGTCACAGCCGACAGATGGTGATCAAAGGTCAGCTGTGGGTCTAGGAGGACTCCCAAGTTGCAAACCCTGTCTGAGGGGTATAGTGTTTGACCCCCCAGCCTGAGTGATGGAACACTTGCCAAATTATTGGGAGGGAAACACAACAGCCACTCGGTCTTATCCGGGTTGAGTACCAGTTTGTTAGCCCTCATCCAGTCCCTAACGGCTTCAAGGCCCCGGTTCATCACATCCACCGCTTCATTGAGTTGGCACGGGGCAGACAGATACAGCTGGGTATCGTCCACGTATTGATGGTATCTTATCCCGTGCCTCCGAATGATCTCGCCCAGCGGTTTCATGTAGATGTTGAATAGTAGGGGGGATAAGACCGAACCCTGTGGCACCCCATATGTTAGGGGCCTAGGGGTCGATCTCTGCCCTCCAACTAACACCGACTGCGACCTGTCCGAGAGGTAGGAAGAGAACCACTGCAAAACAGTGCCTCCCACCCCCACCTCCCGCAGTCGTCGCAGAAGGATACCATGGTCGATGGTATCGAAAGCCGCCGAGAGGTCAAGGAGAACCAGGATAGAGGCATGGCCAGAGATCATCAGTCAATGCGACCAAAGCGGTTTCTGTGCTGTAACCAGGCCTGAAGCCGGACTGGAATGGGTCAAGGTAACTAGTTTCCTCCAAGGTCCGCTGAAGCTGGGAGGCCACCACCTTCTCAACAACCTTCCCCACAAAGGGGAGGTTGGAGACTGGACGATAATTGTTGAGAACGGCTGGATCCAAGGATGGTTTCTTCAGGAGGGGTCTCACCACCGCCGCTTTAAGTGCGGAGGGGAAGAGTCCCTCCCGAAGAGAGGCAGTAACAACTGCCTGGATCCAGCCCCGTGTCAGCGGACGCAATCAAGGTGGCGATCTTTTTGTTGTCCTAAGTGCCCTGATATACTCCTTGGTGCAAGATGTTAAGAGTGCTCGGTTTGATTCGGATTTATCGGACCTCCATAGGTGCTCTAGGCGCCAAGGAGGCCTCCGGGATCCACCGCCTCGGAGCGGCCGTAGTGGCGCAATCCGGTCAAGAGACTCCGATGCTGCCGAGTTCCAGGCAGCAACCAGAGTCTCCACCGGACTGTGGGCGAGGGTATCAGGAATAACCCCAAGCTCCGTCTGGAACCTCAAGGGGTCCATAAGTCGCCTGGGGCGGAACCATCTGGTCGGTTCCTCCTCCCTACAGTGGGGGTTTGGCCTCCGAAAGTCGAGCCTCAGTAGGCAGTGGTCTGACCATGACAGGGGTATGATCTCATTACCCCTCAGACCAAGATCATAAATCCACTGCTCCGAGAGGAATACGAGGTCGAGCGTGTGACCCGCTGAGTGGGTTGGGCCCCGAATTACTTGGGTCAAGCCCATGGCTGTCATGGAAGCCATGAACTCCTGCTCCCCATCAGAGTGTTCACCGAGCGAAGGCAAATTGAAATCCCCCAGGACCATAAGCCTGGGGAACTTAATTGCTAGCTCGGCTACCAACTCGAGGAGCGAGGGGAGGGCTGCTGCAACGCTGTTGGGAGGCAGGTACGTTAACAGCAAACCCACTTGACCCTTGAGGTCCAACTTCACCAGTAAGGACTCACACCCGACAAGCTCCGGAGCAGGGATCCTACGAGGTGCTAAAGACTCCCGGATAACAATAGCCACACCCCCACCCCTTCTCTGAGCTCTCGGCTGATGAAGCACCTGAAATCCTTCTGGGCACATCTCTACGAGGGGGACTCCTCCCTCTGAATTATCCCCTGAATTCCGGACATCCCCAGGGACCCCTTTCCGAGAGGTGCAGAGTTGTTTTCTAAAGATTTTTCAGCGTTTTTTGTCTGGTTCGTTCAGAGCAAAAACGCCTGGCAGCCATCTCTGATCTCGCACATGCGCAGGTTGGGTAAAGTGTTGTAGTCTTAATTAAAAAAAAAACACATATCAATTATATTGCCACAGAAGTTTGGTTAAAGTGTACTGATAACCAAGCACTGCAAGATTAACCAATTAGCACATATTCCTTCAATGTTTCTATCTTGCTAACATGTTCCCACTCTTTCAGGAACTTTTGTTTTCTTCACAGGGTTAAAATCAGCTAATACACCACTTTTTAAAAACATCTTTCATTAATAATTCAATCCCTCAAAAGATCTTCTAAAACCATAACCAAATCATCCGCAAAGGCTCTCAATTCATAAGTCTCTTTTTTAATGCTTGCACCAGTGGTCGGATTCAAATTTTTTAATACCAGTTCTGTGGGCATGGCTTGGTGGGTGTGGCAGGGGAAAGATACTGTAAAATCTCCATTCCCTCCCCACTCCAGGGAAAGGTTATTGCAAAATCCCTATTCCATCCCGATCACCTGGGACTTGGGAGGTAGAGAAGAGAGGGTGTGGGGCTAGACAGAGGTGGTCTTTCTACTACCGGTTCTCCAGAACTGGTCAGAACCTCAAAATTTTTAATACCATTTAATACCATTTCTCGGTCAGGTCACAGTCGGTGTTAGTCAGGGGGAAGAGGTCGACCCCTAGGCCCCTGAAATATGGGGTTCCTCGGGGTTCGGTCCTATCCCCCTCCTGTTTAATATCTACATGAAGCCACTGGGTGAGATCATTCAACGGCATGGTATAAAATACCATCAATACGCGGACGATACTCAGTTGTATCTGTCCACCCCGTGCCAACTCAGTGAAGCGGTTGACATGATGTGCCAGTGCGTGGAGGCTGTCAGGGTCTGGATGGGGGTTAACAAACTTGTGCTCAATCCAGACAAGACTGAGTGGCTGTTGTGTTTCCCTCCCAAGAATTTGGTTGGTATTCCATCACTCAGGCTGGGGGGTGAAAATTTACGCCCCTCATACAGGGCTCGCAACTTGGGAGTCCTCCTGGACCCACAGCTGACCTTAGAACATCATTTGTCGGCTGTGACCAGGGGGGCATTTGCCCAGGTTCGCCTGGTGCACCAGTTGCGTCCCTACCTGAACCAGGAGGCACTCACAACAGTCACTCATGCCCTCATGACCTCAAGACTGGACTACTGCAATGCACTCTACATGGGGCAGCCCTTGAAGAGTATTCGGAGACTTCAACTCATCCAGAATGCAGCCACCTGAGCGATTGTGGGTGCACCTCGGTACACCCACGTTACACCTATCCTCCGCGAGCTGCACTGGCTACCGATCGGTCTCCGGATACGCTTCAAAGTGCTAGTCGTAACTTATAAAGCCCTTCATGGTATTGGACCTGGGTACTTGAGAGACCGCCTGCTGCCAATTACCTCCCAAAGACCCATTAGATCACACAGGGTCGGCCTCCTCCGGGTTCCGTCTACCAGCCAATGCCATCTGGCTACTACCCGGGGGAGGGCCTTCTCTGTGGCAGCTCCGGCCCTGTGGAACAAACTCCCCGCCGAGATTTGGACCCTCACTTCTCTCCAGGCCTTCCGGAAAGCCATCAAAACCTGGCTGTGCCAGCAGGCCTGGGGTTGATGAGTTCCCCTCCCCTCTCGACCTGTGTGGTTTTGTGATTCTTGGTTATTTTAATTACTTGTATTGTGCTCTATGTTCCCTTTTCCCCTCTTTGAGTTGTTCGCCGCCCTGAGTCCCTCCCGGAAAAGGGCGGCATATAAATAAAACAAATCAAATCTAATCTAATCATTTCTGAGGGCATGGCTTGGTGGGTGTGGCAGGGGAAAGATACTGTAAAATCTCCATTCCCTTCCTACTCCAGGGAAAGATACTGTAAAATCCTTCCCTTGGATACTACCTCTGAATGCGGGAATACTACCTCTGGTTTGCACCCATTATCCTCTTATCTTGCCAATTCTTAAATTCAAAAATCAAAATAATCAGAAGTGGAGCTAGTGGTAAACTTGTCTTGTTCTTTTCTGTATTTGGTATGTTTTTTGTTAGATATCCATTAAGAACATTGCATGCTTTTTGTGAGGTATAAACTTTTTATAAAATTCTTTCTAATATTTTCTCTCATATTTTCCAAAACTTCAAACAAAAGGGCCAATTTAAATTTGATAAAAGGTTTCTCTGTATCCAAGAAAATTTTGCCACTTTTTTTCATTAACTTGTTCCAAATATTGTAAAAAGGCCTAGGACAGTCAGAAACACCATCTTTTAACTATCTCTTAGAGAAAAATTCATATTGATCTTCATTAATAAAATCTTGCAAAAATATTTTCAGTCTATCTGCTAAAATAAATGTGGACAACTTATAATCATTATTATTTATTATTAATATTGGTCTATAATTTCTAGTTAGAATTAGATATTGTCTCTTTTAGGTATTAATGACATATTAGCCTCTTTCCAACTCTCTGGCATCTTCCACCCTATGGGATAGAATTCATTAAATTTTGCAGGGATTGTAAAAGTTCATCCTCAAAGCATTTGTATAAACCCCCATAATCCATGGTCATGGCACTTTTCCTATTTAATTTTTTTTTTGTCTTTACAGAGTCAGAAACTTCCCTTATTGTTATGAATCCATTCATCACTTGTCTTTGCTTCTCTATAAGCCTTTGTAAGTTTAGATTTTTTTAAAAATATATTCATTTATTTTTATCAAAGAAATATGTCATTACAATAATACCATGATGAAAGGGTTCTTTTTTGTATAACCACATTGTCTTTTAATAGGCATTTCCCTGTCGAAGTTTGAAAATCATTTTCTCTTTCTTTTCTTAGTTTATACATTAGCCATTTCCCTGGTTCGTTAATAAATTCAAAGTTCTTTTGTTTGTATAGTTCATTTGTATTCTATTTCTTCTATTATTCATATTGATAGCTATTGCTGTAAAAGCTTAATTTGATGTAAAGTACTTATTTTTTCTGGCAATTTCTTTTTATTTCATCCAAAACAACCTGTGTTTTCTCTTTGGCCTCATTTTTAAATATCATGTAGTAATATATGATGAAAGTTAATTTGTATCACAAAGTATTCTTAAATCAGTGCCTTTACTCTGTTTTTTTTAACTGTTAATTTCTTTTTGAAAGCCTTAGCTATTGAGGTGGGGTTTGTTTGATATATTTTTTTTGCTTCATTATTAGTTGTCATTTTTCTGTTTGTGTACAGCCATTAAATTTAATTTTTTTTCCAATTTTTTAATGATATTTTATCTTGAATAATTTTTATATTCTTATTTGATCTTTTATATAATTGTTCAAACACTACTCCATTATAATCCCTTTCAAATATCAATTTCATAAGAAAAACTTTCTCTATAAGTTGCTTTTAAAAAAATATTTTTATTTGGGGATAAATTCCCAATTTGATAGTTTTAGGCCTAGGTAATTAAATTTTTGTCCTAGCAAATATGCCATGTTCACCAGTTAGTAGAAGTTCTGGTTTTAGTTGGGAATTAATATACAAAACATCTCCATTTAAAAAAATTAATGAAATGAATTCATTTTAAAAAATACCTGAAATACATTCTTCACTCAGATTTTTGTAAATGAAATATACTTATGTCTGAGTCTCTTGTAGGCATTTTCTAATTTTTTTTTTAAGTTGTGAAAGATTGCCTTTTTTGAAGAGCAGATTCTCCCTTTATATCCCATCTTAAACATTTATAAACCACAATCAGGCCAAACATCGTTCTGACCTAGACTTCCCCAAAAAGCACAAAGCAGATTCCTGGTCCTGACAAAACCCCTTTTATTAAATGCCTGGCCAACAGTCTTTCAAAGGTGAAGTTATGACCACAGACCTGTTCTAGCTTGGAAAGCTGCCATATAAATATTTTCCAAACGGAGCGGTGTGCAAGGAAAGACTTGCCACAGTGTCTCTGAGATTCATGGGCAGATCTTCAAACTCCTGAAATGAACAAACAAACAAACGAATGAATTGTTTCCTGAAAAAGCCCACTCCCCCTTTGCTCCTCCTTTATTTCCTGTGGGAGGGGCCATTCACCGTCCTCCTGTTGCTTTACTCCCAATTTGACACTGATTTCTTAGCTGTTCTTTTCTTCTGGCAGCTCTGAACATGCACAAGCTCCACAAGCTGGGAACAAGCTCCATCTGTTTCTCTGCCTCACTGCTCTCTAGCTCCAAAGGCAGCTACAACTGCCAGACAGCCTTGGCTCCATCTCTGCCTCTGATGCAGAGCCCTCATCCAAGCCTTCCACAGCCTCCAGGATTGGCCAATGTTCCTCCCCAACCTCCTCACTGTCCAACTCTGCTGCCAGTTCCGCTGGCCGCTGGTGGGCTACAACAAACATTTAGAAAAGTCAATCCTTGTGGCACCTAATTTAGAATCGTCTTTTTCAGAGTTAGTTCATCCACTTCTGTTGTAGTTTGGAGCTTCTTTGCAACCTCCATCTGAATCTCTTCCCATTCTCTTTTACTTTTTTTTTTTACAGAAATCCTCTCTGCTGCAAATAATGTTTTAATAGTTTAATAGTGTTTATATCGCTGGTTGATGATCAGTGTCTATATTGTTATATTGTATTGCAAAAATACGAGTGTGAAACTTGGGTGGCAGTTTCTAAGGATGGACCTGACTGGGCCCCAGTTGTGTCTGATTCAAAATGTTTTCCTTCTTCTTCCCTTTTCTTGAGCATACAAGACTGAGAGGACATAAGCTTGGATGCCTCTAAGAACAGTTCTAAGGGAATGGATGAATGCCTGGAGGAGCTTCTCTGCATGACTGCAGCTACTTTTAAAAAGAGCAGACAGCATTCCCCAACTTCACTCCCTCACAAATATGCCCTGGATTTATTGGCTGCCTTTTCCATTGCATCAAGGTAATGCTTTTGTAACAGTAGAGCTCTTTCAATTCCAGCACTTTCCCTGGTAGAGAGTTTAAGTTCCGTTTAAGAAGGATTTGGCACACATAGTTGTAGTTTAGAAAGAGTACTTCAGAGGGACTCCGTGGATTTGTTCATAGCAGGAAGTCATCTACTTTAAATGGCTACATGTGGAGGATTGCAGTGTTACCAGCAGAGACCCAACACAGAGATAAAAACATAGGAGCTTTTGGGTTCCTACATATAGGGGAGGGGGGAATGAACTTGGTACATTCAGCTAGGCATGCTGGGGGGATTATATATCAGTGGTGGGTTCTGGATCCCGTTGCAACTGGTACACTGCAATGGGAACGGGCATCCATCACAGGCACGTGCACTGTGCGCACATGTGCACCCACCACCCTGTGATGCTCCAGCTGTTCAGGTGCTGTACGCTGCACGTGTGTGCACAAATGGCTCGATTAGCTCAAATAGAGGTAAGGAACAAGAGTGGGTAGGTGGGCCCTCCAAAGCACCATTCCGGTACAGTGGCTGCTGCTCCCAGCTGCCACCAGTATGCCCACCATTGTCAATCAGAAAGGGCAGCAGTTCGGTGGTTTGAATCCCTAGTGGCACATAATGGAGTGAGGTCCGTTTATATACTTTGGAACCTAGAAGTTTGAAAGTATATAAAAATGCAAGTAGAAAAATAGGAACCACCTTTGGTCGGAAGGTAACAGTGTTCCATGTGCCTTCAGCATTTAGTCATGTCGGCCACATGACCACAGAGACATTTTTGGAAAGTGCTGACTCTTCAGCTTTGAAATGAAGATGAGCACTGCCCTCTAGAGTCGGGAATGACTAGCACATATGTGCGAGGGGAACCTTTACCAGTGATATGCAGTGAGGTTTATAGCTGGGGAGGCATTGACGTCATCACAAACCGTCCTTGCGCGTTTCGAAGGGTGGAGGGCAAGAGCATGTCACTGAGGACCATATGTGGTGACCACCAGTGGCCAACAACAACAAAAAGAGATTTTTTGGGGGGGAGCAAGGAGCCGAGGAGTTCCTTGTTGTGTTTTCCACAAGGGATGACAGTCCCTCCAAGGGGGGGAGGAGAGAGAGAGAGAGAGAGATGATGATGATGATGATGATGACGACGACAATTAAGTATCAAAAACCTTTTGAGTTTGACAATATAATACGTTATACAAAATTATAAATAAACTTATTTTCAGATGCATTTTTTGCCACCTCTGTTATTCCGGAGCCAACATGAAGGGGACCGCGGCTTGTACTGACCTGAGTCTAGCACTGAGGAGTATCCTGCACAGCATGGCTCTCCTCCACAGTGCAGCGGAAGGAGTTGATGTCCCCGCTGCCATGATCCTGGGGTATTTTCCTTGCACGCACAAGAAAGAGATAAAAGAGAAAAGGGGAGAAAGAGAGAGAGATAGAGAGAAATGAAAGAGAGCTGGAAGGAGGGAATGGGAGAGAGGAAAAAGAGAGTGAAACAAATTAGAGAGAGAAGGGGAAGAGGGAGAGAGAAATGAAAGCAAGCTGAAGGGAGAAAATGAGAGAGAGAGAAAAGAGAAGGAAACAAATCAGTGCTAAAGGCCACCCCCGTCCTCCCTCCCTTCCTCTCCACAACCTTCCCCCAAAAGCTTTTTCCCAAATAATACCAGCGGTCATTTCATCTCAACCAAAGTAGATACATACACACATGTGTGCGCGCCACACACACACACACACACACACACACACACACACACACACTCACACACACACCAAACAATAAAATAAAATAAAATAAAAAATGGCAGAAATGGAGAAAGAAGTGAGACCTCCAGAAAATAAAAGAAGCAGGAAGCTGGCTCATCCTGTAAAAAGGGAAATCAGTGAAGATATGAAGGTACATCTCTGTGCTCCCCCTTCATTGTCACTGTATTGCAAGCAAGAAGGGAAGAAAAAGGGAAGAAGGGTAGCTATGATGCCATTGAGTCACAGGAAGAACGAGCACCCTCTACTATGAGGCAGGAGAATGGCGTGCCTCACCTATGTCAGGAATTTTTAGGCTTTTAACCCTTGCTTAACTCTGCTCGAATAATCATAAAAAGCCTAAAGTCAGACTAGATGATGAGGCACACCGTTCTCCTGCCTCATAGTAGAAGGCGCTTCTTTAGAAGCTTTTTTAAACAGTTAAGCAGAGTTAACTAGAACAGCTGTTTCCTTTTACATTTGTTTTACTTTTCATGATGGGAGTGGTGAGGTTGTGCCTCCTCTGTCTCACCTGACTGCACGTCACTGACCTTTACCTTTTAGACCAAACGTGACTGGCAATTTTATTTGTGTTTTCTTCTCCTGAATTAGATCAGTAGATAAATCAACTTCCTTAGAGAAGTCTTTTTTCCCTTTCTAACCTGTCTTTGGCAGGCCTGTAAGAAGGTGAACAATGACACCGAATAAATAAATAAATTCCTTTAACCCTAGTTTTAAACAAAGAACAAACCCCAATGCAACCCTCTTCCTGTCAAACACAAGAAGGTCATTGCAAAGACAATGACCCTTTTTGTCTTGCTTCTTGTTGCATTGATACCATATTAGAAATGTTCTATTTTTTTTTCCTTAGGCTAACCTGGTAAATCTCAGCTCTGTTTATGTTGGTGAGACATCCACTGATGTTGGAGCAGTGAGGTGAAAGGAGTAAATCCTTTCCTCTCAGTGTCACTAAAAAAAAACAAAAAAAAAACAGTAGTCTCGCAGCCACATTCAGAGAGCTACTTTGGTGTAGTGCAAAGATGTCCAACCTGAGCAACTTTAAGAGTTTAGAGTTCAACTCCCAGAATTCCACCAGCCATAACTCTCTCTTAGCCCAACCCACCTCACAGGATTATTTTTCTGAAGAAAACAGGTTTGCTGTTTATTAGGTTTGCTCACCACTTTGAGTTATTATATATTTAAACAATGAGGTTAAATAACATAATATAGAGCATCTCTGAAACAACCTTGGTGCTGAAAATATCACCACAAATCAATTGCAAAAGGCAGCTCTAGTTTGAATATTAATACTTTTCATATTACTTCTCATTTCTTTTTTCACCTGGAAACAATACATCACATAAATCAGCATCCTTGATTATTGTAAACTTATCATAGTAATGAAAGCATTTCAACCATGTGTGTGGAGATGACTTTGGTAGAATGTTTAGTAGAAACTATAAAATGAAGATACAGTAAATACTGGTTTAAACATATATTTTCTTTAGTCCTAACAACAGCAACAAGAAACATGACCTTCATTTATTTCTAGTAAACATAAGAAATGGAACCCATTAGCTCCAACTGCTCAGAGAGTTGTGTGAGTGTTTTCTTGTGTGTGAATCTATCATGCTATTTGCAGTAATTCTACCATTCTGGTGCAGTTATATCATTGTCTTCTCAATATTTGACAAACTGTATTAGAAACCTGCTTATTGATCCTTTTAGACTAGTCCTTTTAAGAGCGGAACAGCCTCATGCTGTTAAGCTTGTATATTTGAATTGAAGAAGTCCTACAGAGCATTAACTTTCATGTTAGGAAGAGGAACTTCCCCTGTGAGATCACTGATATATGAAAAAAAAGCAACTGCTGTGGGGACCAATATTGGCACTTCCATTAATACTAGACCAGTAGTACCACCAACGTCTATTAAAGTGAACTGTCTACAGGCAGTCTGGAAACATTTGCACCACAGTGAAAATGTCACAGCGATGAAGGGCGAAAGATACAAAAAGGGTTGGAAAAGAAATTATACCTATTGATTGATGATTAAGTAATTGCAAACAAAAGGTTCACTTGTTCTAACTCATCAATAGCATTGATCTAAAAGTCCATTCTGCCTTTGGCTTCCTAAGTGCTTGGACATTAGACACAGATTTAAGACACTTTCCCCCTACTCCTGATGTATGTTCTATCTAACTATTCCATTTATAACAAAAAATGATATCAAAATGTCACTCTTTCAATTAATATTTGGCAATCCCTGAAAGATTAAACAAATATGATTCAACTTAAAATTTGGCTAATGGTCATTGTTTAACCTTAACTTAAAATAAATGATTTTTAGTAGGGAGGAAATAAATTTGTATGTATACCCATAAACATCCATGTCCAATACTAGGAGTTCAGCCCAGTACTAAATATATATTTTCTATGGGTTCAAACTTATCTTCTAATAAACTTTTTGTGAGGATGTTTACTTGTGTTCACCTATAATTTTCATTGTTTAAGGCAGTTGTGAAAAAGAGAACTTGTTATGACTATGCATGTCAAAAACACTTTCTAAAGTAAAAACATGGGTCTGGAACAAAGATACCGTCTTTGATTCTATGACAGGTGATACCGTAGTGTTCCTGCACATTATGAAGGACCTCTTTTGATGGCTTTGCATAGTCTACTAAGTATCTTTTAATGCTCTTGCAAATCTTCAGGTTATACTTTGGAAAAAAAAATATCATTAGCATTTAATAAGCACTATTTTCAGCAAAAGAAGTGCTTCATCCCAAGACTAGTTTGTTATAGACAAAGCTGATTTTCTGCAGACTTGCATAGAAGACATTCCAATCTTATCTGGAGATTCCAGGAACCAGCCTGGGAATTTATGCTTGCAATAAGTGCACTTCAGGATTAAACTACATTGCTTCCCCTGATTCTTTCAATTTCATAACTACCAACCATACACAAGAAAACACCATGTGTAACTTGAATCCTATTTAGAGATTTCAAATCTCATTATAACTTGCAGCAAAAAGCTTTACTTTCTCAACATCACACTTGTGATATTGCATCAGGACATATCTTCATATTTGACCTACAGGAAGTGGCTACTATGGCTTGAAAAGTTGCTTTGGGGCATGTAGGAAATGGATTTTATGTTTTGGAGTCAAAGACTAATGGGATTATTCTCTTCAAGGTGCTTTGTCTTGTCTGAAAATGTTGTCCAACTTCCAATAACAAGAAGAGCATTGTACATACAGAGAGCTTCTGTTTTGGACTCCTAGTATCTAATATAACATTGAAAGATGCTTCTGTGTATGTATCAAATCCTCCAGCTAATAGAATTGCTCAAAAAGGGGGCAGAGACATAGACAGAGAATTGTAAGGCCGAAAGGGATCCCCAAGGTTATCTAGTCCAACCTGCTGCCCAAGGGAAGATACTTTATACCATCACTGAAAATAGTTGTCCTAATAGTCTTTATTTTACTTGACAAATAAAATGTGTGATGGTGAATATTATTTTCTTATAATATTTTTCCTCATCCATATTTACAGCAACAGTGGGAACATTTGTGGTTAACCAACCAACATCACACTGAGGTCTCTTGCTTTTATTTAACATAACCAACTTGCCAGTTATTGTACATTGTACTCTGGGAAACAACAGAAATTTACCTCCCGAAACCATCCATGTTTGCAGTTATAATGTTGGGTGGTTGTATTTTCTTTTAAATACAGTTTACATGATACAGAGCTAAGTAGTAGTACTATTAAATTTCTTTCTTCCTTTTCTTGTAATCTTTATTCTTTTAGATACCAGTGTAAGCTGTGGGAGTTTTAGGGAAAAAACCAGATGAACCCCCACTTGGAGGCTGGTAGTGATAGCTTATCCATCCACACTGAAGCGGGTATGTGGATTTAACCAGTGGCATTGTGGGAGAAGTGGTTTGAAACCTGTATTGTTTTATCCTATGAGCTTAGTCTTGCTGCTACAAAAGTAAAGCACTTTTTGAAAGTTTGCATACTGAGGTGAAGTATGTATGCCTATAACGGTATGCCTAAATGCCTATTCTTTAAAAGCCTTTTTAAAATTATTGATCATCATCATTTAATCATTTGTAGACTGAGAGTTCTGCTTGATTTTGAGCAGACAGCTGGGGCTACATTGTGAAAAGTAGATAAAGCCAGTTTTTTTTTTTTTAAGCGCCCAAGAGAAAAACTCAGTTGAATGAAGTTGATGCGAAATGACAGTTCAGTAGCAATTCTGGAAGGGTTCTGGTGTCCATAGGAAGATCTCTACTGTGCCATTCTGCTTTGGAAAAAGACACTGAGAAAAGTACAGTCTCACTTTGCCAGCATCTTTGCTCATGCCCAGAGAAGGTTCTATCCTTTCATGGAGAAAAAGCATCATGCCTCTCATTTGTTTTTCTTTCTTAAACATCAATTTGCAAAGCTCAAATAACTGAATAACCAGTTTCAAGTGTTTCACTGGCCTTGAAGATTGGATTTGTCACGCAGCAGGCCCTCTCCTTTCTCAAACTGCTAATCACTTTTCAGAGTGAAGAAAGTTAGCACCCACCCCTCATAGAAGAATTAAATATTATAGGAAATATTTAAAAAGCAGAATATTATATTTTCCTGGATGAGAAAAGGAGAAACATGTTTTTAAAGACTCCTTGCAGCTCCCTGCCCCCAGCAGATATTTCGTGCTCATTGAGGACTGGGACAGCCTATCTACAAAACAAAAGACCTTAGCTCCAGGCTAATGGGATTAAAACATGACCCCCAGGACATAATAGGATTAGCCCTCTACCCATCTAACAACAAAACTCACCACATGGCACCTGGGAATAATACATCAGGCCAAGGTCCAACCATTTTAATTCAGACAAACATGACTCCACATGGGAGTTTGCAACTAATAGGATACATGCCTTTGCCACAGGAACAGGAAGTTCAAGATCAAAGCCCAAGAGAGGGTATAAATAACACTCACACTCCATTTCATGTGGTCAGCTACCCAGGACTTCAAACCCATGAGGTTCCTGTTCACCATTAAACCATCCTTCCAAGCAGCCTCCATGTTTCCAGTGTCTTTCTCCCCAGATGGATATTTCTTCCAACAAGAGGGACTTTGGAAATCACTGTGAGGCATAGTATGGAAACAGGCTACTCAGTGTAGAGGAAGGATTTCACTCAGTCACTTAAAGTAGGTCTTTTTATTCCATTCAATTGTGATCTTTGATTGAATGCAATGCACAATAAAATGATCTCATATGGTGTCCTTTAACTTTAAATGAACATACAAGGCCTGCATTTTAGCTTAAACTTTAGCTTAAACTTTCCAATAAATGAGGTGGATAAATGTATTTTATATGCAGATGTCATCACTTTACATTCTGTGTGGGGATTAACAAGAAGTTACCATCTATCTTGCGAACGTCTTTAACTGCTTTCACATAATTTTCTTCAAGAACAAAGCTTTTGCTTACTTTATTTTAAAGGTCATGTAACGTTGGATAGCAGAAAAATAATATGCCAGTTCAAGCATATCATACAGACAGCAATGTTGTAGCACATTAGAAAAGGTACCAGATGATGAACAACAATGTTTAAAATTTTATACATTGGGTTACTTGGTAATTTATCTTCTAATTACAGCAAGGTAGCTTCAAAGCGGCATTGATGTAAAGAGTAAAATATATTTAAAGCATATTTTCATCTTAAAGGAACAGCAGGTTGATTACTATTACTTGGCTGCTTCAAAGTATTTAAAACTTTGAAATGTATTTGAAACCAAGTACATCTGTGATGGTGTGTGTGGAATACTCAATATGTGTGTACAAACACACACCTACACATACATACATATTGAGCTCAATTGTTTTCAGGGATACTTGGTGCTCTCTAAGTTTGGTTGTTTTATTGCAGAGATTTCATTACCCAAACTAGATACCATCATCACTGGCACTGAAGATGTTACTTAGTATGCATAATGAAATGTCTGCAAGAAAACAAGCATCTTCAGAGAGAACAAAGGACCCCTCATTTCAATCCTGAGCTACAAATATTATCCTTTATTTTATTTTATTTTATTTAGTTAGTTAGTTTGTCAAACATGTACAAGATAACAGGTATAAGTATAAACATGGACATGAACACAGGAAATGGGTACGAATAAATAGGGGCAGTAGGGCAGGAACAGTAGGCACGCTGTGCACTTATGCATGCCCTGCTACAAACATTTTAGGAATGGTAGGTAGGTAGGTCCACGATAGACAATTTAAGGTTAAAGTTATGGAGGTTTGAGGATGTAACAACAGACTAAGGTAGTGCATTCCAGGCACTGACCATTCTGTTGCTGAAGTCATTTTTTTTTTCAATAGAGTTTGGAGTGGTTTACCTTGAGTTTGTATCTGTTGTTTGTTCATGTATCACTGTGGAAGCAATAGGTAGGATGTTGTAGCAGACAATTTTATGTACTACACTTAGGTCACACCATAGGCGATGTAATATTAGGTTGTCCAAGCCAAAGTTTCAAGCCTGGTGGCATAAGGTAATCTATTGTGAGCAGAGGAGTGGAGTACTCTTCTCGTGAAATACTTTTATTGGCCAATGGATTTGAGGGTCACAGAAGCCTACAAACTACTGTTGTTTAGCAACTGAAGTCTCCTTCTAAATGTATCATAGAAGCCTTTTTAAAATGCTTCTTCATTGTAACTCTTCAGATTTGGGTTTCTTTTTGTTTTATTTCCTGCTCCCAGTCACTGTTTGAGTACCACTCAAATTCAAAGTGTGCCCTGCTCACACAAAAGGATTGTAATTTTAATTGTTTCAATCTATAAGTGAAGTGTGTTTCCATTGTAAAGTTTGATTCAGCATTTTTGGCAAACCTTATACTCCAGGAGAAGAGCCTGAAGAAAGCATGTCCTCAACCCATTTTGTTCTTATATAATCCTTGATCACAATGTAACTCGATTATTATGCAACAGCACCTTATTTTACCCATAACAACTTGAAGAATTCTCTGAGATAGTCTCCTTTGTAAAAAAAATGTAATGTCTTTCAACTTGAATGAGAATTGGAGGAAAACAATGCAATATAGGATCTTTTTTACCCATTGCTGAATCACATATTTTGCCACTGAATGCCATTCTCCCAAATTGCCCCTCTTTTAGGTGTGTATGTGTGCATATATATATATATATATATATATATATATATATATATATATATATATATATATATATATATATATATATATATATATATATATATATATATATATATATATATATATATATATATCAATACATATATATCTTTCTATCATCTATAAAGAAAGATAGAAAGATATATTTCCTTCTTTCTTTCTTTCCTTTCTCCCTCCCTCCCTCCCTCCCTCCCTCCCCCCTCTCTCAATCCACATGAGATTAACAGAGTTGGAAGGGAACTTGCAAGTCATCTAGTCCAAGACCCTACATCTGCCTCTACCTAGGATTAAACCAGAAGTGGGTTCCAAATCCCAGTCCTACTGGTTCGCTGGTGCTCGTGCGTGCATGTGATGCTTCTGCGCCTGGACAGAAGCATCTGGGCAGAAGCATCTGGGCAAAGCCTCTCGCCACCACCACTACCAGTTCACCAGAACTGGGCTGAACCGGGAGCAACCCACCTCTGGATCTAACTCACAATGTCCTGATTGAAAGAGCTCCACCTCTAGGCCACAGTTTAACCAATATTGATTGATTGATTGATTGATTAATAGATAGATATTGTAGAGGTAAAAACAGCTAGGACACCATTTTCAGTAGAAAAATTGGTTTTGTTGAAGAATATTAGTATACAAAGTCATTTCCCTTCTCTTTGTTAGTTCTCGGCTTCAAACTGAAGATTCAGTGATTTGCATTGTAGGTTTTATCATTTATATATCCAAAACCTGTAAACAGTTATATTATCAAAGAAGAGTGTCTTTAAATTGTTCTAAATGAAAGACAGGCTATTTGAGACTATTAAATGAATCAAAGGTTTTGATATCTATCAGGGTTTCTATTTTCTAGGGACCTAAATAATTAATCCTTCTTATCTCACAAGTGAGATTTATTTTAGACTAGACAATCCTTGCCCCTTGGGTCACAGTTTCAAAGATACTTCCTTATCCAAGCAAAGAAGCAGAATGATCACAGGCAGGCAGAAAAAGCAATGGGTGAAGGAGCAACTTCCTGCCAGCTTTCCCATTGAACTTCTTTGTGGGAAGTTGGCAGTGAATGCTGGGAACCAATCTTCCTTCCTTCCTTCCTTCCTTCCTTCCTTCCTTCCTTCCTTCCTTCCTTCCTTCCTTCCTCCCTCCCTCCCTCCCTCCCTCCCTTCCTTTTTCTGTATTGTTAAAGTGATGGGTATTATTTATTTGTAGTTATTTACATATTCAATGTTTTTTTTTAAAAAAAACAGTGAATATGGCAGGGGCAAAAGCTTGAATAAACTTTCAGTCAGAACACTGTAATATTTCCTTTGCTAAAAATAATTGTGCAAATATTTATGATTTTATTTATCACATTTGTATGGCTGCCTATTTAAAATCCTTGCCTCTGGATGGGTAACAATTTAAAATTCAAGAAAACATAATAAGCTAAACTATGTAATCTTTCTGTAATCCTATTCTTTGTTTGGTCATCAAACATCTGATACCCCAAAGTCAGTGAAGAAAGTGAAGTTTGGGGTATTTCAGTGAGGGGACAATTCAAAACATGTATCTAATTCATTGATGGAATTTGTATAAGAAAGAAAGATAAAGGCTTGGAATCCTCTTCCCAGTTCCAATCTTGTACATTATTAAAAGTCCATGGGAAGATGTAGTGCAAATGGAGATCTAAAATAATTTATGAACTAGAAAAGCTCTAAAGGGAAGATAAATAAATCCAAAAGCATTAAAAGAAGTTTTTTTTTAAAAAAAAAGAAAAAAATACCATTTAGAACCTGGCATGCTAAAAAGCAAATCACTTCTTAGGCATATTTAAAAATGCAGCTCACTTTTGTATTTAAAGGCGTGTTAATATTGAGGAGAAGGTAGTGAAAAACTTCATCCATTAGCCTTTTAGTAAATGGATGCTTACTTTGTGTGTCTGCCATGATAAATCAGCAAACCCTTCCATTTTGGGAGAACATTCTTGCCTATAAAATAGGCCCCTTAATATGGTTCCTCAGATGTGCTAAGCACCCAAAGAATGCATATGAGATATTACCTAAAAGCAAAGATTAGACAACCATGAAAATGTTGTTTCAGCATGTTTCATATATCTATTATCTGTTACTGCAAATTAGAATAAGGCATGGGGATGGGAAGAGAAGGGACACTGGCAGACTCTTGGGACAAATATTTTGATCTGAGCTGTTTATAGGAAGGGTTACCCTTGAACCTTATATCGATCATTTCCCAAACAGTGACAATCCTTGATTTGTTCTCTAACTTTGTATTATAGATTAATCTTTCCTTCCCCCCAATTTCTTTTTAGGAATTCTTGAAGCCCACAAATGTATTGGCATATTGGGAGGTGAGTGTCATTGTCCTTTGGCAAGATTTGTCAGAACATAATCGGAATGCCCCTGTGGGTTTCCCTTCTTGTTACTGAACTCTGAAACAAATATGGTCTCGGACATTGGAGATGGAAATTGGAGGAGTAGATTGAGACCAGACTGCCCCCTAAAAATAATCTCTGTGATCAGAATCCCTGATGCTATTATAGGAATGATAAATGATAAATTTAATCATCTTCCATTTATGACACAATATAGATAAATATGCAGAATTATATAAATATGCTATAAAAATACAGGTTCTGCTCTGTTTGTGTAATTATGTGAATTGGGATAAGGCAAGATAAACCTTCAGGGCACAATTTTGAGTTTCTCTTTCTCTTTTTCTTGTTTTGAACATATTCTGTTATTCAGAGCAATGCTATTTCTCTAGTTCCTTTTCCCCAGATATGAAATCATATATTTGAAACAAATGTACCATCCTATTGTTAGTTCTAAAAGTGGGCTCAAGAAATAATCTTAAAGTGAGTTAAAAAAAATCATTCAAGGTGCAATGCCAATTAGAACATAACAGCATTTTACCACTTAAGTCAATGAGCCACAGCCAGTAGGGAAACAAAAGGTCAGAATAGAAATATCTGATAATGGCTGCCTATCACTCATTATTTCCCCCAAAAAATATGTTTAATTAATCTTGACAACCTTTCAAGGAAGGAGGTAAATATTGATTTGTTATGGTCACATCCCTTGGTAATTTTTCAAAGTAGGACAGCCTATTTTGGCATTGTTTCAAAATTCTTGCAAATTGAATATGTCCGATTACACTGTATATACTGGATAAAAAGAAATGTCTGAAGATCATTAGAAAACTGTGAAAATATTTCTTAGTTAATATATATATATATATATATATATATATATATATATATATATATATATATATATATATATATATATATATATATATATATATATATATATATATATAAGTTAATATATATATATATATATATATATAT
This sequence comes from Thamnophis sirtalis, assembly GCF_051295495.1. NCBI lineage: Eukaryota > Metazoa > Chordata > Lepidosauria > Squamata > Natricidae > Thamnophis > Thamnophis sirtalis. The sequence goes on from NW_028261382.1 coordinate 157,913,451, forward strand.
ATATATATATATATATATATATATATATATATATATATATATATATATATATATATATATATATATATATATATATATATATATATATATATATATATGTAGGTCTCTAGTTGTTCGGGTTTTCTCCCGCGTAGAATTGGATATGTCTTTGCGACGTTTCGACGAAGTCACATTCGTCATCTTCAGGCTGCTGCTGACTACTTCAGGTTTGGTGTTCCAGGAGTAGTGTATATATATACACACACACACACACACATACTGAAAGTCACAACCCCTGGTATGCCCAAGTATGGGAGGAAGGTCACACTTCCACTCTCTGTCATTAGGCTCGTCACAAGAGACCATCCAGACAGAAACCCAATATTTTTTACTGTTGCCTTTTTGTTACATTTGTTATATTTATGCTGATAAATAAATAAAGGGAGACTAGTATAGATCTATTTCAAGCTATTTAGCTCTCATCAGCTAGCCATACCCATGTTTGGGAATCGAACCTGTGCTCCATTGCCTCCCAGGCAGGGAGTTAACCATTTGAGCTACAGAGAACGACTCCTTATCAGGAGTCGTTCTCTGTAGCTCTTATTATATTATATTATATTATATAATGGTACTAGAATTATATAATTATATAATATAATGGTACTAGAATTCCCAGTGATCTATCAAATTTGAGAAGCAATGTGGAAAGTATATTTATAAACCTATCCCTTGTAGGGTATGTAGGGTATGACTAATTCCCATTGCAGTCTCATAATTTCATAGCAGTGGTTTGTAAGTGATCTCAATTATTCCTCATCTGAAATAATGCCATTATCCCTCTTGCAAAAAAAAAAAAAAATCCCCAGACTTCGTTGTTTTACACAAGTATTACAGAAGTGTCTTTGTAGTGATAATCTCAAATGTTTAAACCTCAACTCACAAAGAAGCAGTTACAAATTGATCTATCAGTCCCATCCATGCATATATGCACCTTTTTATGGATGAAGATTTAAATGGTTTTTGATACTGAATCCAAAACTTTCCCAAAAAATTTCCCTGTCTCTGCAGGAATAACTAAGACAATTAAAATGTATTGCTGATTGTCTTCATATATTGGTTATATTAATTGGTCATATTCCAAATCGTTAGCTGACCTTCTACACGAGAAGTAGAAAAACATATAGCAATGTGGAACCTTTTGGCATCAGAGAGGTGAAATGCAGATCTTCAGCCTCTCAATATCATCTAAGTGCTATATAGGGCGAAATGAATTTTAGAGCAATATTTCCAAATTTTGTTTAGATGGCATAGAAGGATATTGTGGTTGATGAGAATGACTTCAGATAATTCATCATCAGTAAATACGGAGACACAGAGAATTGTATTTACATGCCAACATAATTAGATACCAATGTAGTGTTCAATACTGTGTTACGACCATCATATTTCATAATATTTGTGTGCTTATTAGTACAGTTTTACAATGCAATTCTTGTTTGTTATTCACTATAAAATCTGAATGTTGAAATGTTCTGGAACATGAGGGGTTCACTAAATTTATACCATCTGTTTGCACCTCCCTTTTTGCACCTGTGTTACTTTAAAAAAATATGCCAGTCTCAGAGACTCTTAATGTATAAAATATTCTCATAAAATATGAAATCTACTTTACAGCTTTATTGTCAGGTGAAAATACTGAGATAACCAATCTGTTTTCCTGCTAAATGCAAGCAATGGCAAATGCTATTCACTCGAGGTGTATCTGTCTGAAAAAGTGCTGCTGGGAATATTAACAGGACTTTGCTGCATGGTGAAAATAAAGAAAACCCAACCAAAGAAATGGAAAAGTTTCTCCATCAGGTTTAAATTCTATTGGAATTTATTAGTGTAACCAAAAATAGCTTATGTATTTCTCCATGAGAAGTTGTCTGGCATTGAGACCCAATGGAAAGTTCTCTCTTTTTAGATAAAGCCAATTGTTCAGAAGTTAAAGGATAAACAACCTAGCTCCATCACTGGGCGAGATTTTATTCACAGGTGAAACTTGAAATATTAGAATATCATGCAAAAGTTTATTTATTTCAGTAATGCAACTTAAAAGGTGAAACTAATCTATGAGATAGACTCATTACGTGCAAAGCAAGATAGTTCAACCCGTGATTTGTCATAATCGTGATGATTATGACTTACAGCTCATGAAAACTCCAAATCCACAATCTCAGAAAATTAGACTATTACATGCAATCAATAAAACAAGGATTGTACATAGAACAATATCAGACCTCTGAAAAGTATAAGCATGCAGATGTACTCAGTACTTGGTTTGGGGCCCTTTTGCAGCAATTACTGCCTCAATGTGGCATGACATAGAAGCGATCAGCCTGTGGCACTGCTGAGGTGTTATGGAAGACCAGGATGCTTCAATAGCGCCTTCAGCTCTTCTGCATTGTTCGGTCTCATGTCTCTCATCTTTTTCTTGGCAATGCCCCATAGATTCTCTATGGGGTTCAGGTCAGGCGAGTTTGCTGGCCAATCAAGCATGGTCATTGAACCAGGTTTTGGTGCTTTTGGCAGTGTGGGCGGTGCCAGGTCCTGCTGGAAAATGAAGTCACCATCCCTATAAAGCTCGTCTTTGGAAGGAAGCATGAAGTGCTCCAAAATCTCCTGGTAGATGGCTGTGTTGACCCTGGACTTAATGAAGCACAGTGGACCAACACCAGCAGATGACATGGCTCTCCAAATCAACACAGACTGTGGAAACTTCACACTGGACTTCAAGCATCCTGCAGTGTGTGCCTCTCCATTCTTCCTCCATAATCTGGGTCCTTGGTTTCCAAATGAAAAAAGTTGCTCTCATCAGAAAAGAGGACTTTGGACCACTGAACAACAGACCAGGTCAAAATCCTGGCCATAAATATATTCATGGAACCTTTTTAGTCCGGCCACTGCAGCCAAAGCCTCGCGGTCCAATTGGCTGTAGTTCCGCTCTGCGGCGGACAAGGTTCTGGAGTAAAATGCAATAGGGGCTTTGGTGCCATTAGGCATGCGGTGGCTGAGGACAGCACCAACGGGAATCGTCACGGGTTAACACCAATGGTAGGGTCTGGCTGTATTGACTAGGAAAGAATCCGTTGACAGGAGTCGTTTTACTGCTGCAAACGTGGCAGTCTCATCTTTGCCCCAAAACCACTTCACATTCTTGGCCAGGAGGCGATGTAATGGTTCAGCAACGGTGGCTTTCTGTTTGAGAAAGACACTGTAGAAATTAAGGAGCCCGAGGAATGCCTGCAATTCAGTCTGATTGTGAGGTGTGGGGGCATCCTGAATAGCTTTAATTTTTTGTGAGGTCGGGTGGATTCCAGACCCATCAATCAGGTACCCAAGGAATGCAACCTTTGTTACATTAATCTGACATTTTTCTTTTTTAACGCCGAGACCCTTGTCTCTAATTCTAGCCAAAACTGTTCATACGCGTTTTAAAAGTTGTACCTCATCTGCAGCTGATACCAAGATGACATCGAAATATGGGACGACTCCTGGAATCCCCTGCAAAAGCAGTTCCATGATGCTTTGGAACAGTCCTGGGGCGATACTAACTCTGAATTGCAGGCGGTGGCATTTGAATGCACCTCTGTGCATCACAATGGTTTGGGCCTCTGCGGTAGTGCCATCTACTGGCAATTGTTGGCATGCCTGCGCCATATCCAATTTTTCAAAGACTTTTCCTGGGCCAAGCAAATGTAGTAGGTGCTGTACAATGGGTACAGGGTAGGTGCTTTGTTGTAATGACTTATTTATTGTGCACTTATAGTCCATATAGATGTGGACAGACCCATCAAATTTGACGGGTGTCACAATAGGAGTCTCCCAGCATGTGAGATTAACTGGCTCTAGGATGCCCTGGCTCACGAGCTTGTCTATTTCTTTGTCAATTTTGGGACAGAGAGCGAAAGGTACTCTCGTGGGTTTTAGCCTAATTGGGGCTATAGTGGGGTCCAAGCTAAAAGAAATTGGGGTTCCCTTGTACTTATCCGGACCGGTGCCAAAAACGTCCTCAAACTCCTTAAAGATGGCTTCACCACTGTCGTCCACCACGGAGTTGATTATGGTCACCTCCATTCCCAAAGCTTGAAACCAATCAAGCCCTAAGAGGCTCTGAAGGTTGGTGCTGACCACCGTCACAGGGAGGTTTTCACAGAAGTGTTTGTAGTTCACCTGGAAAATGCCTTGGCCCACAATGGAGACTTGGTTTCCCTGGTAGTCGCACAGGCAGATGTCAGGGTTTTGTAGGTGCCACTTCTGTAGCTTTGGAATCGCTTGCTTGAGGACTGACCATGGCATAATGGTCAGTGATGACCCGGTGTCAATCTCCATCTTGCATGGAGAGTCCTTGATGAGGACAGTGACTTTCAGCTTTTTAGGGTGCCTGGAGTGAACTTGTCTAACTGGGACAGTGACTTTCAGCTTTCTGGGGCGCCCAAAGCGGACTTGTCTAACTGAAGTATGATTGGCGACTCTATTGTCACCTTTGGACTGCCGTGGGTACTTCTGACAGACCCCTGGTTTTGGCCTCTGTTGACGGCTTTGTGTATTTTTGGGCAGTCTGGTGGTGGTAGGGAAATAGCTGCGGCACACCTTGGTGATGTGCCACTTCTGCTCACACTGCTGGCAAGTTGCTTTGCAAAATCAGCAGGACAGTTAGGCATAGTCTCCTCCACAGCTGGTGCAAGGCGGAACTTGAGAATAGAATTTTCGCACCAGCTTGGTGCGGCTACTGCGCATGCGGTAGCTGTCGTCCTCCTTGCTCTCAGAGCCCTCAGGCTCGGTAGTCTCACGATGTATGTGGGTACATTTCCATGCGTCTTGAGGTGCACTCTGGCGCTGTAGAGTCTCCGTTGATTTGGCGGCTTATTCGGATGCCCTAGCCTTGTCTAGTGCAATCTGCAGAGAGAGGTTAGATTTAGTGAGTAGCCTCCTCTGAAGGGTAATGTCTTGCACGCTGCAAATTATGTGGTCCAGAATCAGCTCATCCAGGTCTCGGAACTCACATTACACTGCAGCTTTCCAGAGTGCCACCACATAGTCATTGATTGATTTGTCCTCCATCTGGTTTCAGATGTTAAATTCATGCTGACAAACGTACTTGGACGGCTTGAGTACCTAGTGGATCTTCAGCGTCTGTTGTAGTGCAGACCAGGACACCACTTGGAGCGGGATCGGATGAATTTGCTAGACATGCTTACCATAGCAATGTGTGCACCGTTCAGAGACCCAAAAGGATATGACATTCTGGAAGTCTATGTTGCCACTAAAAGTTGGCATTGACAATAAAACATAATTAATCGAGCAATATCTTAAATAATAAAACTGAAGGCAGAGACTATATTTGATCCATATATACAATTCTTAGTTAACAAGTATGGTCTTTTTGATTGTGTTCCTATTATCTCAGCCCACATGTCTTTAATAAAATATTGAGTTGCATTATTAGATTTCAGTGAAATTGAATGTTTCCTTTCTCTTTATTACTGGAAGCCACTGTTGATCCAGTCTGTTAGCTGATGATTTATGGAGGGCGTAAGGATGGTAGCCTTTTGAATCACTGCTGTTTGTTTTGCTATTGTAAACTACATTGATTTACATCTGACAGCAACTGTACCTTACTGCAGGGAACATATGAAGAAAACGCTTTGGTTTTTACTTCATTTATTATTTGGAATGAATTGGGAGGTAACTCTCTATATTAGAGTTTGCTTTCTTATGAGAGCCAATTTTATATATTGAGCCAACAGGAAGACAAAATAATTATTTGCAAATGAATGGGAAGGTGGAATGTCATTTTACATTCCCTGAGACTAACAGCAAATGCTGATGAAGATAAGAGAATAGAGAGATGATGTAAAAGGCATTTCTGTTGGAAAGTATTGGCATCTTTGGATATTCATACATAAGGGACTTCTTTCCTGGCAAGACTGCTTGCCCTGCTGCTTTTCCTTTCTTCCATTCCTAGCAACTATTTCTTCCTTCCTTCCTTCCTTCCTTCCTTCCTTCCTTCCTTCCTTCCTTCCTTCCTTCCTTCCTTCCATCCATCCATCCATCCATCCATCCATCCATCCATCCATTCAACCAACATACATACATTTGTTCAGGTCAATGATTCTTCATGAGATATGCATTGTTCTTCAGAAGTAAAGAATCAGAAGAAACTACATATGTATCTGGAGTCTTCTTGAAATCTCTAAAGCAGATTCATATTTACCTTTCCCTGTAAGAGTTACATGCATTTAAAAGGTTCATTAGGAAAAAGCACAATCTTTAAAGCTGTAGACTTGATAATTCTGGAGAATCAGGTAAATACTGATTATCTAGTACTGGATGTGTGAATTTATGGAAATGATAGCAGTGATTAAGCATTCCATCCAGCTGGATACTTCTCAGTGAGAGCTCAGTGTACTAACTTAGGAGCTTGCTGATTTACACTGTAAAAGGTCTGGTACAAATACATGCCCTTCTTTGTTTATCTTCCAGTGCCTTCCCAAATCCATCGATTTTCATATATAGAGAAGTCATATGTGTATCTTTTCTTGATGGTGAACTGAACAGGTCCCTGAAATTTTCTAGGAATGGTGTTTTTTGTTTTTTGGTAATTTTTTGCTATTGCCTTCTTCCTATGGCTGAGAGAGTATGACTGACCCAAAACAATCCAGCTGCTTTCATGCCAAAGGTGGAACTACAATTCCTGGTCTCCCAGTTTTTAGCCTGGTGCTTAACCACTACATCAAACTGGATGTGCATTTAGATAAGGAGGCATGCTTTATGTTCACAGCACAATGAAAACTATTTATTTCCCAAGTTACCAGAATTCTCAGCAATGGCTATATTGATTTGAAATCCAATCTCCCATAAACACATACACAAACCTGCTTGGGGTGCCAAAATTAGAAAATGTTGCCTCATTTCTTTTAAACCAACTATTTGTGAGGCAAATATTGCACACTCATCACTTAGTGATATTGGCTAAACGTGTTCTTGTGTTTCTGTTGAAAAAAGTGTTATTTATTTTAAAATGTTCTACTTTAATGGGCATTCAAATTGGCTAACAACAAATCTATTATAGGTACTTCTACACTTCTAATAAGTGTAGGACCATCTGAAATGGTATAGAGTCATGGAGGTTGGACTAGGTTCCCTCCAGCTCTATTCTTTGATTGATTGACTAGATATTACATTGTGGGAAGCCACCCTGTCCCAGAAGAATGAAATATTTTAGGAAATATTAAAAAGGCAGAATATTATATTTACCTAAAGGAGAAATAGAGAAACATGCTCTTGGAGACAGAAAGCAGCCCCCAAGTCTTTCTTAATAGTCCCCAGTAGATATTGTATGCCCACTGAGAAAGATTGGGCTAGCCTATCTTAAAAAAAAAAGACCTCCCAATCCAGGATGATGAGATTAAGACATGACCCCCTCAGGACATAATAGAATTAACCATCTAGCGGCGGAGCTCACCACATTGCACAACGTCCTGGGGACATGGCATCACCCTCCAGGCTTCAACCAAACTTAGCTCAGACAGCCTACAGAGCCAGTTATGACCCCTACAACCGCCATTGGAATACATGTGCTTGCACAGGAATAGGAAGTTCAAGTGCAAAGCCCAAGAGAAAGTATAAAAGACCCTCATTCTCAACTTCATGTGTTCAGCTGCCCAGGACCTCAAACCCATGTGGTTCTGTTTCATCATTAAACCATCTTTCCAATTAGCCTCCATGTTTCCAGTGCCTTTCTCTTGGCTTGGAACTGAACCAGATGGATATTTTTTTTTCCAACAACATAGCAGTTAGCAATAGCAGTTAGACTTATATACCGCTTCATAGGGCTTTCAGCCCTCTCTAAGCGGTTTACAGAGTCAGCATATTGCCCCCAACAACAATCTGGGTCCTCATTTTACCCACCTCGGAAGGATGGAAGGCTGAGTCAACCCTGAGCCGGTGAGATTTGAACAGCCGAACTGCAGAACTGCAGTCAGCTGAAGTAGCCTGCAGTGCTGCATTTAACCACTGCGCCACCTCGGCTCTTTTTCATCAATAGTTCATAATCACTACAAAGTCTGAAATTGCTCCTGAGTAGGCAAAGCATGGAAATTAAAATATCTCCACTCTAGAATCTCAGGATAATCCAACAAATCACCTAAAATAAAACAGGCTGTTATCCCTATTCTCTTCTGGTAGCCAAAATAAAACAATGTGGACTCAGATTAGCAGAGTCTGCCGCTCCAATCTTATATTATAATACCATCACTGGCAGACAAACCTGGGAGAGAAGACTTTCCCTATTCTTTTGTCAGATGGGTCTCTGTGATACATGTCAATTTTCATCCAAGATTAAAATCCGAGTTAATAAAAAGTTTTATCTGCAACTATTGTAACATTACAAAGCAGGTCTTTCATTTAGAAGGTTTACCACTGCTGTCACCTTAATTGATTTGGTCAGGCTGGAACATGTCAAGAAAATAAGCCACTACCCACTTTCCACTTTCCATCCAACAATTTTGTTCCAGATTATCAACATGTCTTCTGCTGTCACTGGTTACTTCAGTGTTTACTCTAGGCCAAAGGGTGTCAAACTCGCGACCCATGGGCCGCATGTATCATGCACTGGCCACACCCACCTCTGTTTCAGCTAAGGGGAAAAAGTTTTGACACATCACATGACGACAATGTGACAGTGTAAGTTTGACACCCCTACTCTAGACTATCTTCTATGCTCTGTTCCCTGTCCCATTTTCCTGAATTTTAACATTAGGACAGAACAAGCGAGCAGTCTCTTCCCACCAGGGGTAGGTTGCTAATCCCGTTTCAACCGGTTCGGTTGGAACGGGGCCGGCGGCATCCTCGTGCACGCGCACAGTTCACACATGCGTCTTAGTGCCTGCGTGATGCTCCAGCTGCTCGTGGAGACTCGCGCAGGTGCTGTATGTGCCATCCAGCTGCTTGCGGAGAATCGCGCAGGTGCTGTATGTGCCATGCGCCTGCATGGAAGCGCAGAAGCCTTCAAAGACCGGTAAGGAGCACGGGCGGGTGGGTGGGCACTTCGCCGTTCCTGGAAGTTACTTACTTCCGGGTTCGCCGACCAACCGGTTCGCGGGGACCGCCGCGAACCGGTTGAAACCCACCCCTGCTTCCCACACATCTTCTCCAATACTCTTACCTACATAAAACAAACAAGGAAACAAATGTAATGTGTTCATAATAGAACAACTTTATTGTATCTAGGCCACCAGCTTTAGATCTCAGAAAAGATTGCAGTCCTATGCAAATGGGTTGGTGAGAAGGCTAATCTTTTTGCAGGTATCAAAACAAGCAAACATTGGTGCAGCACATTTTCCCTCTTTCTGTTTCCAACTGGACTAAATAGCAGTTTTCTTTGAAGCTCCTACTCAAGGGGAAACGGCTGGCAATGACCGGAGTCCAGGGCAGCAATTTTTTAAAGCTCCAGGCAAGTCCAGATGTTATGTTATAAATGTTACTACTTGAGATTTATAATGATTATATCTTCTGGTTTTTAATATGGCTCCACATTTTTCCTTTGCTTGGTTGGTAATTCAGATGATGCTTTTGGATAGATTAATTTAATAAAGAATAACATAAATAAATAGTTTATTTAAATGCTATACAATTATTATTCTTGCGTAATACGATCTTTTCTCTCAAGGCTGAGCTCATAGAACATCATGTAATTCCAGCATTGCCTTTTTTATTTTTATAATTGTGTAGCTGATAAAATACAACTGTGTTTGTCTGTCTTACTTACAATATCACCTGTGATAAAGCAGCTCAGATGGAACTGTAATATTTTGTCAGATTCTGCTCAGAAGACAACACAATTCTTCCGCTATCATCACTGTTCTAGTTTTGAAACTTTGAAAACATTCTATGTTCATTTCTTTTCATTCTTATTGTTTTCCAATGGATTTTTTTTGAAGAATTAGGACTGTTACAGGTAGATCCAGAGCTGAATCTAATTGTAAAAATTTGATATTATAGCAAATCTCAATAAAAATAGCTTTTGCTTTGCTTTAGGGTTAAGTCCCTGGTCTGGTTTACCTAGTGTGGCTAACAATATGTACAGAAACATAGATTGCCCATCCTTGGTCTTATGTGCTTGGAAGCAATATTTCTACCAGGAGTTTTTCCAGACTTACTTGCAGATTCCAGAAACTGAATTTAGTAATAGCAATAGCATTAGACTTATATACTTCTTCATAGTGCTTTACAGCACTTTTTGAGCAATTTACAAATGTCAGCATATTGCCTGAACAATCTGGGTTCTCATTTTATCAACCTCTGAAGGACCACATCAGGATTGATCTCTAGGCTGTGGGCAGAGTTTGCCTGCAATACTGCATTTTAACCACTGCTCCTCTTAAGATGTCCTCTAGACAAAGATTTAGCTGTACTACTAAATAACATTCCTTCATTTTAATTCATTTGAATCCTTGACTGTCTTAGATAATCTATGATGCATTTGTTTAAGAAAGGAAGAGACCTCTACAAGGCAACCCACTCTGCTAAGAGGAAAGCCTTAAAGAAGTTTGAGGGTGGACTCTGAGTTTGCCCCAATATGTTCCAGTTTCTCATTTCAAAAATATAACTGTTCTAATAAATATGCTTATTTCTCCAGCAACATTAGCTTAGCACCGTACACAAAAAAATGCTTTCTTCCGCTGATGGGTAAATCAGAAATACGTTATCATAGAAAGCTAAACCAGGGTTAACAGAAATGTGATAGCCCTGGAAAAATCTGTCCAATCTGTTTATCTTGCATCTAAGTGTATGCTCAAAAAGCAGAAAGGCATTACAGAAGAGAAGGCAGTGCAACATGTTGGCACTGTGCAGCTGAGTATTTGTGTTTTTATTTTTACATTCTTTGGTATATTACACTGCAGTTTCTACATAATATTCCATAGTGTCCTCTGTCTAACCTTTAAGGGCAAGTTGCCATTGAGAGATAATTCTGGTCAGTTTTAAAGCTATTTTATAGTTTGCAAGACCACTTAAAAACATTCACAGTTGCATGTGCACTGCCATCTAGTGGCACGATTTGAAATATCCCTTCCACAAGCTATCTGAAAGATGACAGACTTTCAATTGTGAATATTACCAGGGTTCCAGATTTATTGTATTGAAAGATGGCCATACTTAACATTATGGCAAATGTGAACAATCTTGAGACAACTGACATTTCAAAAAAATAGATAAAATAGCATCACCGGAGTCAATGTTTAGTCCATAGGAAATTTTCAATAGGGATCTTTGTACAGCACATAATATTTCTATCTTGATCTATCCCAGGTACTAGCTAGTTTCAACCATGTTGCTGTAATTCACACTGTATTTGGGAAGATTCATAGCAATGCAGCCAGTGTAATAATTATGATAAATCATATCTAAATTCTAAGCTGAAGAAGAGTCAAGAATAAGACTGAACTTGCACAGGCTATTTCCAATTAATAATAATCTCGACTGTTAAATTGAAACCACAAAAATGCTCTCTCTGTTCTTATAAACCAGGATGGCAAATTCACTCAGATTGTGCAAACTGCAACGTTTAGCAGGCTCGCAGAAGTGTCCACAAAATATGAGGTAGCGATGATAGGGGAAGTATCTCCCTTTTGAATCAAGATGGTGGTCTAGTCAAGTCAAGTCTAGAGAAAAGAAGGACCAGGAGTGACATGATAGCAGTATTTCAGTGTTTGAGGGGCCAACCTATTTTCCAAAGCACCAGAGGGCAGGACAAGAAACAATAGATGGAAACTAATCAAGGAGAGAAGCAACCTGGAATTGAGGAGAAACTTCCTCACAGTGAGAACCAGATGTGGTATTCAGCAGGTTCTAACCAGTTCTGGAGAACTGGTAGCAGAAATTTTGAGTAGTTCAAAGAACCGGTAAATACCACCTCTGACTGCCCCCACCCCCATCTATTCTCTGCTTCCCGAGTCCCGACTGATCGGGAGGAAATGGGGATTTTGCAGTTACTTTCCCCTGGAGGGGGGATGAAATGGCGATATTACAGTATCCTTTCCCTGCCACGCCCACCAAGCCATGCCCACCAAGCCACACCATGCCCACCAAGCCATGCCCATAGAACTGGTAATAATTTTTTTGAATCCCATCACTGGTGAGAACTATTAACCAGTAGAACAGCTTGCCAACAGAAGTTGTGGGTGCTTAATCATTGGAGGTTTTTAAGAACTTAGGAAGTCTCTTTTAAGAAGAGACTGGACAGTCACTTGTCTAAAATGGCATAGAAGGTTGGACTAAAAGTCCTAGAAGTTGCCATCCAGCTTTATTCTAATTGATTGATGATGGCTGTGACTACAGAATTGAAGTCTCATCCTATTTTACAATGCATATAAAAAGGAGCCTTGCTTTAATTGAATGCTCATGACCATCATCTTAACTTTTTAAACCCCACATATATAGACATTCCTGCCATGACATCAGGGCCTAAAGTGAGCAACATCTTTTTTTTTTTTTATGTCAGTTACATAGTCAAAGTTTAACCACTTTCATGCCAGGAGTACATGTAGTTGTTAAATTTCCCCATAGAAGATAGATGGATTTCATTAGGTCAACAGCAAAAGTAAAGGTGAAAGATCATATTTTAGTCTGGAGTAAGGTTAGAATATACCGGAATGGATTTAATTTAATGGAAAGATGAATTAAAATTAAACCAGGCTTCATTTTAACAATGTATCCCTTACTAAAGATGAGAAAAAGGGGTTTCTTTTGTCTTTACTGGATTGATTAATATTTTGACTATTTTCCCCACAAAAAAATTTCCTTTTTAAAATATGAGGTCAAATATTCTGTACTTGGATATGGCCATTATTTAAATAATATTCTCCAAATATTGTTTTTTTTTTTTGCTACATGTCTAACAATAGTTCTCAATATCAAATATTGTTTTTTTCCCTGTAGTTCATAATATTTTATGATAGACATACAAGGGCAATCAGTATTTGGCATTTTTTTTTTTATTCTACCAGTTTTCAATATATTTTATTTATAAGAAGTCCCATTCACAGAAAGATCCACCACAGAATCCTTTACAGGCTGAACAGGGATGATAACATTAATTAGGTCTACATATAGCTTTATCAGTGCCTGTTACAAATATTGTTCTGTTCCCGCTGGATATGAAGTACAGCAGACTGGATGATTCAATGCCAACAATTCTGCTGGCAAAGTTTCCTTCTAACTGTTATCTTTATCAATGTATTCTAATAATGGTTTCCCTAAAAGATAGGACAGAAGCCACCAAACTGATATATGATACAGTTTTTAATACTGAATAGCATTTCACAATAACATTTGGTTGGTTTTTTAAATATTATTAAATTTATATTATTATTTTTGAACTAGCTTTTTTAATCTGGGATCACCATTCTTTATTGCTATCCTTGTTATTGCTCCTAATCTTTACAAAATTTCCACATAATGTACATTGCTTAGTAATAAAACTAATGAAACATCATTCTGTTTCCTTTTTTTTAATCCTGTTTGAAATAGCCAAGTGCACAGATGCACTCACACAATCACATTGTGCATAAACAATACTACTAATTACCTGTCAATTTTAGGACTCAGATAAACATTTTTTTTTTAAAAAAAGAACTGACAGAAATAATACTATGTGATGAATGTTGGATGTATGTTCTAGGAAGTGATGCTAACTAACTTTGCATAGAACAAACTTGTAATGTAAATATTCACAGCTTTAAATTTATTTCTTTGTTTTCAAATAGAGTTTCAAATAGAGACAGATTCCCTAATTTCATTCATAATTAATAGTAAGAAGGAGTTGTAGTTCAAGGAGGATCAGTGCTCTGGAGTAGTGTTCCATTTCCTGATGATCTCAGGGACAATCCTTGAAATTTTCAGTGGTTTAAAGTTAATAATTTGATGCTGAATAGACCACCAGTCTGACTCAGTGCAAAGCTGCTTACTATGTTCCTATAATAAGCTATGCCAAAACATGACATTCTTAAGTATGTCAGTCCTCTTCATTATATTAGGAACACAATAGCTTCTATAGTACTACATGGTTCAGGTATGACTCAAACAGGGCAAGACAGAGATCTACACAGAGGCCATAACCAAGACATGGGATTTACTCTAAATGACAGAGAAGGATTTTGTGGAGTAAACATAATCAAAATAATCACAACATTGATAAGTATCCTTTGTCTCTTTCAGATCAACACCTGGATTTTAAATTGTTATGAGAAAAGTTTAGAAGCTGTACCTGGCCTATGGCACAAGTTTTTACTTTTGTGCTGCACAATAAATTTTCTTTCCGAAGTTATGTTTTCCTCTTGCTGTTCTGTCTATTGGCAGTATATTGCTTCATATTGGGGCAAAGAAATTCAAAATGAATCTTGCTTGGAAAAGCACTTTTCAGCTGAAATTTGATTTCTGAGTCTAGGAAAAGAGAGAGAGGAGAAAAATAAAAGAAATGAGAAATATAACTATAATGCAATACTGCAGTTCCATCTGTGCCTGAACTTCATTTATAGTGTTACTTCAGGACTGCTTACTTCTGGAAAAGAAAACATTTTGTTTTCAAGCTTTCTAATAGTGTAATAAAGCACCCACCAACTAATTGATTGAATATATCTATTAACATGCACATATTAGCATCAAGGTTCCCTAAACGGTTTGCATTGGATTTAGACTGCAGGTCATATAGAATATAATTCATTCCTTTCACTACAAATGTGCAAAGATAGCATTTCTGAGTAAACTATAGAAACTCTTATCAATATGCATTCTGTAAAAAGAAAAGAGGTTTGTTTATTCTTGCTTTTTTGGCCTTAGAGAACCACTTCCCCCAAAAGAGAATTAGCGCCCTTCAAAGTTTATCTGCAAATGTCATTCCTTTATCAATTTCATATTCAATATTGTAAGAATGATTCTCATTCCACAATTTAAATATTGTATGGTTAAAAAAAATCAAGTAACTAAAGGCAATTCTAGGACAGGATGGTTTTCCATTGATTGAATCAAGCCTTTGTTCTATTATATATTTAACCTATTGTTGGCTGAGGGTTCTTTCCTTTTTTTGGAACCATTGGTGGAAATGACAGTTCAATGTCAAGTTCCCTTATCTTCATGAAGCTGGGACATAAGGTCTCTCCTCTGTGCTGTGTGTTCTCATAACCTCATGGCCAGGGGTGGTATTCACTTACCTTCCCTACCAGTTTGCAAATGTGAGTGCACAGGCTTTGCTCTACAGCCATGTCCATCTTCTGTGCATGTGTTTTGCCTTTAAAAAGAGCCTAAATGGGATGCTGTAGGGTGGATGGGCGGGGCCACACGCAATTTCCGCTACCGGTTTGGGAGAACTGGTCTGAACCAGCAGAATGCCACCTCTGCTCATACCATGTCCTGATTAAGTGCTGGCAGAGTTGGACAAATTATAGGCAGTAGGGTGAACTTCTCTTTCCTGCAGAGGACTGGTAAGAAGAACTAATTATTGAAGTGCTATTTCCAAAATGCAAAGAAGGAACTTTTTACCATCTTTGATAGACCTGTAATAAAGCAAAGAACTACAGGGCTAAAATTCCCATTTTAATAAAGATTCTCAAAGTGAATATAAAAATTAAACCAGAGACTTTGTTTTTAGACTTAATGGACAAAGAACTTGGAAAAAAATGGAACCTTGGGGTTATATATGCTGGCAGGAACAAGAATGCTTTATGCACAAAAATGGAAAGGTGCTCTAATTCCCACAATAGATAAATGACTGGAAAAGCTGATCGAACTAGTAGTCAAAGAAAAGAGTACATCTAACTTTGTTTCTCTTTGCTTCGCTTTTGTGCATGAGATGGAAAAAAATTAAACAATAATTTTTGGTTTCACTGATTTATTAAGGTCATTGTTATAGAAATTGTTAGTATACAGTATGTTAGGTATGTAAAAGTAAAAAAAATGAGGCTATAATGTTATCATTTTATTCTACTGTGCTAAAAAGATGCTTTAAATAGATGCTTTTCTTTCTAAGGTCACTAAACTCACTATACCTGAGGTCTTCAGTTTCTTTCCCTCTTGAAAAAAAACATTTTCTATTCCATAAGCTGGGAGGAAAAAGACTGGGAAAAATACAAAAGTAATTGTCAAGACAGAACATGGCCCATATTTCTTAACCTGGTTGCTTTGTACTGATATGACATATTGAAAGCAGACCTATTTGGGAGATTTTTAAAACCAGCTCTATTAAACGGACATTTAAAAGCTCAAGGTTAACATACTTGTAAATTAGCTGAAGAATTGGCACTATGTGTACTGCGTCTGTGTAGCAGTAAGAGAAAAAGTTTGCAGTATTATCTTAAGGGTTACATCTGTGATCAAACTAAACATAGAATGAATAAGAATAAACCATTAAGTTGCAGGCTATGCACAATTGATAAAGATAATGTTATTTAACGCAAAACTTTTCAGCCCCTATCTGGTAGCCCTGCCCATTCCATTTGGTGTGATATTGTAAATATTTATCTGAGCTACACTGTGCTCTCAACAGGTTAAGTCTAGAATCTTCTACTGTAAAAGTCACCAGGATATATTCTTATATGAATAAACCAAAAACAAAATAGCTGATGAAAGCTGTTTCTGTATCTCCCTACAAAAATATATTTAATTTCCATATGAAAACTGCGCTATTGCTTCTGGCAAGTAGTTTCTCTTTGCCGTGTCAGTCCTTTGGTGCTTAGACTTGATAGATGATTTTTGTTTAAGTTGGTTTCCAGCAAGATGCATCAATGATATTGTTTTGTTGACACGTCATTAGTTTTCAAGTTTTGGTAAATAATAACCCTTTTTCTTTCTTTCTCTCTCTTTTTTTTCCAATAGAAATAAGCTACTGACACACTGCTATGTATTGCAGTCTCCTCATATTCACACAGCACACAATGGAATGATGTAAGCAGCAAATATATTAATGTGGTACTATTATTTATGTATCCGTTTATTATAGCTTCTATGTGAGAGTGTAAAAGGCAAACAGTAGCACCTTGAACTTTTCATGGGAGGACAAAATGTTTTTTCAGAAGCACAGCTGCTGACAATTATTAATAACTGAAACTTTGATGATGATGATGATGATGATGATGATGATGATGATGATGATGATGATGATGAAGAAGATGATGATAGATCAGTGTTTCTCAACCGTGGCCACTTGAAGATGTCCGGACTTCAACTCCCAGAATTCCCCAGCCAGCGAATGCTGAAGTCCAGACATCTTCAAGTGGCCAAGGTTGAGAAACACTGTGATTGATAGATAGATAGATAGATAGATAGATAGATAGATAGATAGATAGATAGATAGATAGATAGATAGATAGATAGATAGATAGATAGATAGATAATATCTTTGGAAAAGAGATCTCTTTCTCAAAGTTTTCCTTTCATCTCATTAAGAACCTGTTTTTTTTATTTCAGGGGTATAAACTCATGTCGTCATGGCATTGTCATGTGATGTATGATGACCTTTTCCCCTTTGCTAAATCAGGCATGAGCATGCCCAGTGTGTGATGCATCCGACCTGTAGGCCAGGAGTTTGACAGCCCTGATTTATTTCATTGTTAGATGCATAGCCTGTCTTTCTTTTAGAGTGTAAAAGCATACATACTTTCTCAGTTTTCTCCACCACAACAGCCAAGTGAGGTCAATTAAGGTGAAGGAGAAAGTGACAAGCCCAAAGTCATCCTCTGAGCTTCCATTGTTGAAAATCTACATACACCAGGTCTCCTTGGTTCTCATATAACACATCAACCAGTGATGTGCAGTCAGGGGAGGCAGGGGAGGCACAGCCTCACCACTGTCAATCATGAAAAGGGAAAAAAAATGTAAACGCGAAAAGGCGACTGCTGAGGTTAGGCTAGCTAGCTGCTGCCACACCGTGAATGACTGCCTGTTTAAAAAAGCCTCTAAAAAGCGCCCTCTACTATGAGGCAGGAGAACTGCATGCCTCATCTAGTCTGACATTTAGGTGCTCGAGCAGAGTTAAGCGAGGGTTAAAAGCCGAAAAAAATCCTGAGGTAGTCGAGGCACGCAGTTCTCCTGCCTCATAGTACAGGGCACATATTTTAGAGGCTTCAACTCTGTCATTCTGTTTAAAGCTGCAACGTCATGCTCACTCTTCCTCCTCTGATGACCCCCACCCCCACCCCACGCTCCCTCTTTTCCTTCAAATTTTCTTTTTTTCTTTAATAAATGCAATGCTCAGGCATTGTCTCCTCTCCCGTGACATCCCACTGACTAAAGCACTTTCTTTTGCCCGCCTGAGCTCGCGGCAGCTGCCGCGAGCACAGGCGGGCGAAAGAAAGTGCTTTAGTCAGTGAAGTGTCAGGGGAGAGGATTGCCTCACCAGCCATAAACCTCACTGCATATCACTGACATCAACAATAACACAGCCTGGCTCTCAAATATAACATGGAGTATATGTCTGGTATGTTACTGGAAGACCATTTATCCAGAGTAGACAAAGCTCATTAAATCAATTACAGATACCCATTGAGAAACCTGGCCATATGACTGGTCATTGACTTTATTAATAGTCTTAAGAAACCAAGCACCTGTTTTTTAAAATACAATAGAAATGATAGAAATGTTTTTTTTTAAAAAAAAAATGGAAAGGAAAAAGCAAGCAGAGATCCTCTCAGTGAACGAAGCCAACTTCTGTCTTTCTCTTTACCAAGAGTTTACTAAGGACAAATTTCCTAGTATACACTCTAAAAGTTTATTGAAATCCATGTTATTATACCCATATAATGATTACCTTCAGCCTTCTTTAAACTGTATGTGTGCACCTACACACACACACATGCTTTTTGTCCATTGTTTTATCATTATTGTCAAGTATTCAATTCCTGGATGTATTATTTGGTAATTTTTTGGGGAAAGAACCTATCAAGTGTGC
The DNA here is from genome assembly GCF_051295495.1 of Thamnophis sirtalis. Classification (NCBI taxonomy): domain Eukaryota; kingdom Metazoa; phylum Chordata; class Lepidosauria; order Squamata; family Natricidae; genus Thamnophis; species Thamnophis sirtalis. The sequence continues at coordinate 157,932,415 of NW_028261382.1, forward strand.
AGATCAGATTTTAATTTTCCATGAATATGGATAACAAGGTATTACATTTTGACCCATTTGGTGGACTAGGATAGAATATCTCAAGCATTCAGGTGGAACTCAGTAAAACATCTCCACCCTTGCTTAGAAAAATAATGCCATTTAGGTGCTGATCAGATCCTGGAGATTCCAAGGGTCTAAATGCCACCAAATCACATCACATCACCTAGTAATTTCATGTAGCTAGTGAAAGGTGACTGGTGAAGACTTAAACATGTGGCAGGAATGATGTCCTATCTCCATATCCTTTTATCCCTTCACTTTCCTGTAATCCACTCTGAAATTGCATAATTGCATATTAAGTCACTGCATGATTTTGTTTTTGTTTTCTTGGTAGGTTGTAGCACAACGCATGCTTGAGTAGACACTGATCAAATAGAAAGTCAGTTATATTCATGAAATAGGCTCAACCAAAAAATACAGAAATTTGGTCAGTAAAACAGACAGTTGTATTTTCATGGTATCATATAAATGAAATCTCTCTGAAAGTTTCTATTTAAAGTGTTCTGCACATTTTGAAAGAAAAGTAATATATAAATAAATAATGCTGCATGCTATAAAGGCCACCTATTTGAAGAAGGCTGAAACAACATCTCGGAACTAGGCTATGAAGAATTTATTATAAATGGGGATTGGTTCGTAAACTTTGGCTGCTTTATTTTTCAAATAGGTAGGAGGAATTTACAAATATTTTCTGCATGCCCCATTTTGTATGCAGAACAGTTAATTTGTAGCAATTTTTGTAAGGTTAGAACATGTATGGTTGGCCAGGATATGGATCTAAGATACAGATGTTTTGTCTACATATGGGCCTCAGACCATGATGGTGAACCTATGGCATGTGTGCCAGAGGTGACACACAGAACTCTCTTTGTGGACATGAACACCATCGCCAGCTACTCTTTTGATTGCCGATGCGTGTATGTGCACCAGCCAGCTGATCTTCGCACATGCTGCAGCACCAGAAACCTGAAGACAGCTGGACTGTGTGCATGTGCACGCTGGCCAGCTGGTCTTTGGGTTTCCAGAGCTCCAGTGTTCTCATGCACTCACATGCACACATTCCAGTTTGGGCACTCGGTGCCAAAAAGGTTCGCCATCACTGGCCTAAGACATGGATGTTCCAGGCGGAAATATTGTGGGAAGAGAAACAAGAGACAAGGGCATCATTAGTGGTAGTGCCTAAAAAGATGATAGGTATGGTTGGATGTGCCTTGCCATTGGCAGTGCCAAAGAGAGGAAAAATGAACTTACAGGGAAGGTAGGTAGGACTGTTACATCGTAGGCTTGGGAGAGTGGCAGCAGCATTTCACCCATTTGGAAGAGTGGGTGGTTGAGTTGGTGGCAACTAAGCTAACAACTTACACCTAACAAGTAAGCTTCTGAAAAGTTCAGGGGAAGGTCTTTCCATATTAAAATCATATTACATCCCCTCCCCATTTCTAAATTTCATTCCTGCTGAATTATGATTGCTTTAATCCAAAAACAATTTGGGGTTATTTTTTTTGGGGGGGGGGGAATGCTTGTGTTGAGCCAAAAGAAAAAAATATATTTCCCATGTTAGAAAAATAATCTGGGGGTTCCGTGAGCCCAGGTGGTGCAAGAACAAATTTAAAAAAAATGAAATCCAGACATAATTTTAAATTTTTTTTTCATTTTATCCCTAAGAATAAGGAGATTTGTTGTGGCGGTAGCTACTGTGGAAATGGGGTCCAGAGACTTGGTTTTATAGGCAGGATTGATCCCTAGTGTGAGCTCAGGGGTGTGGTTTGTGTATGTGCTGGTTTTAACATGTGTTCTTCCTGTGCAAATTGCAGTTTGGGATGTTCCTGATTTGGGCTTTGATCCTGAGATCTGTGTGAAATCTGGAAAGGAAGATCACCCTCAGATATGTAGATTTCACCTCCAGTTTCCCTTTATCCTGTGGGAAATTTCTGCTCTTTGATGGACTCAGTGAGATGCTAGTCTATTTTGCTATTTCAGCCAATTCCATCAATTTCTGGAAAAATGACTACTCTGCTCAAAGAAAAGAACATAAATACTTTTGTTTCCACATGGAAACCGCTTCTGAATTTCTTGCTTGATGCAGAAAAGAATGAAACTTCGATTTTGGGCTTCACTGATTGACTGATAGACTTTTGTAAAAATGACTGGTTCATAGTATCATAATAAAACAAAAGGTTGTGATTTGTTGTTAACGCCTCATTCGACTGCAATAAATAGAGTCAGAAGTCAATGTTTCTTCTTCTTTCCCTACCCTTCCTCACTTTTCTTCCCCCCATTTCCCTTCCCCTTCACTGTCCTCTTATTTGCTTTTGTATTTTGTATTTTATAATACTCTATAACCTAATAAAATGTATTTGAAGAAGTGAGATGCTCGTCCAAGTGTTAGGACTGTACGTTTATTCTGAGACTGGTTGGCAGTTAAAGGTTCAGAGGGCTGCTAAAAGTGGAGGGGAAGATCAGAGGCCTTTTATCTTCTAATACACATTTCATGCAGACTCTTATCAAACAGTGTTTTAAAGTCTTCAACCAGCCTTTACTCTCTCAAAAAGTTTTTTTTTAAGTTGATTGTTTAAAGAAAGAAAAATATCATCTAATGAAGCTATCCTGACAATTAATATAAAAGAACCCACTTCCGCACTGTTGTATTTTTTCATGACTTGTGTGATTTGTTCTTGATGATTGTGAGCAGCCTCTAGCTCTCCCAGTGGGGACAAAGAATTGGAATCAGTGGTGGGATTCAATTTTTTTTACTACCGGTTCTTTGGGCATGGCTTGGTGGGCATGGCATGACTTGGTGGGTATGACTTGGTGGGCATGGCAGAGGAAGGAGACTGTAAAATCTCCAATCGCTCCCCACTCCAGGGGAAGGATACTGCAAAATCCCCATTTCCTCCTGATCAGCTGGGACTTGGGAGGCATATAATGGATGGGGGCAGGGCCAATTAGAGGTGGCATTTACCAGTTCTCTGAACTACTCAAAATTTCTGCTACCGGTTCTCCAGAACTGGTCAGAACCTGCTGAATACCACCTCTGATTGGATTATATGAGAACTTTCCACAGCAAGGGAAATGGATGGCATTTTCTTGTCTAGAAGAGCAGCATCTCATTGACTTCTCATAAGCCTGATTTTGTGTTCCATTGGATACATGCTGGCATCATGAAATGTATCCGCAGAAACTAGTAGCTTTCCAATGCAGGAAGAAAAAGTGGCATGGGTGTTTTGTCTTGTCTTATGCTTGGCAGATGGCCATCAGTGAGGTTGCACATTTGCTACTTCGGAATATGGGAAAAATGCAACATTAACACAGGATTCAAGATTGTGTTTTTTTTCTTGTGCCAAGCAATGACCCCCACCCCACCCCACCATAGCCCAACACATACATACCCCACACACATTTTTAATGTTCTTAATCTGCTCTTATTAAAAAGGCATGCTGTCACTTTGGCATTAATGCTAGGAAGCAATGTTCTATTCTGAACATTCTGATCCTGTCACTCCAAGGGCAGGTTGTTCCTGTCAGCTGAGAAGCAGGGTGCATCTATGCTACAATGACTATTTCCAAATGAGACACTGTCACCTGGGTGCCTCACATTCCCTTCAGCTCTTGTCACTTCAAGAGCACAACATTCTAATGTGTCTGGCTGAATGGGGGTAGGGAGGGGGAAAAGAATAAAGTTGCCATGGTAATTCTGTAGCCACAAACTTCCTACTTAAAATACACAAAATATATCCTGGATGCTATTCTTTCCAGCCAAAGCAGAACAAAGTGTTATTGATGAAAATAATTACCCTTAGCAAAGAGTAACAAACATGCTAAGGCCTGCTTTGATTATAGACATGAAAATTGCATTATCGTGGTTCAATTCAATTACTGTTACCTAATTGTATATTAAGAGCACGGCTATTATTTGTGCCATCTAGTGATTATGTGGATTTTTGCAGTGATCATAGGGAAGTAAGCATCTTCTTGCTTTCATCGTAGCAGTGTTCCAATATTTGAGGGGCTACCACAACGATGAAGGGGTCAACTTATCTTCCAAAGCACCAGACAGCCAAGACAAGAAACAGGATGGCAACTAATTAAGGAGAGAAGCAATCTAGAACTAAGGAACAACTTCCTAACAATAAGAACAATTAACTAGTGGAATGCCTTGCCTTCAGAAGTTGTGGGGGCACCATCATTGTGTGCTTTTAAGAAAAGACTTGGCAAACACTTGTCTGAAATGGCATAGGACTTTCTGCTCCTGCTTGAGCAGAGGATTGGACTAGAAGACCTTCAAGGTTCTTTTCAATTCTGTTGTTCTATGTTCTTATGCCGAAAAAACAGGCTACAGATTAACTCTGGGACCTTTTGCAAGAAGATATTTATATTTTTAATTGAATGGCTCCCAGTATACCTGAAATAAGTCTCTTCCTTATTGTATACTAGCTGCTTCATGACAAAACTATGTAATCGGACAATACAGGAGAAATCTGGTTCACTCCTGTTCAATCTGTTAGCTCAGTGGTGGTTGGAGATTGAAACACATAAGGGAATATCACTCCCGCCACCTTGTATCCAGAAGCAGTTTCATAGGTGCAAGGCATAGACATTTTTGTGGGGTACCAACATTTAGTAGTGAAAGGAGCCCCAAACTGCTCCTGAGTGAAGGAGTGGAATGTCTGCCAGTTTGAACTGAAGTAATGGAATGTGAGGCAACTGGCAGTTGGAACAGAGTTATTTTCAGGTGGGGAAGGGGAGTAAAACTATTTAGCATCAGAGCATGTTAACTACTGTATAAGAAATACTTATTTTGAAAAATCCTTTCTTAGCGAGGACCTAGAAGCCAAGAGGGACATACATGCCAAATTTCAAATTTATAGGCTTTACGGTTCGGGAGATTTCATGAAGAGTGAGTGGCATTTGGCTTATAGATAGATGATAGAGATAGATAGATAGATAGATAGATAGATAGATAGATAGATAGATAGATAGATAGATAGATAGATAGATAGATAGATAGATAGATTCATTCAGCTTGAGGATGTTCCTTAAATGAACAGATTTGCACGATGTGAACATACCCATTATATAGGGTCCTGAAAATATACCCAGGATCAAAAGAGCTCCTGGCAAGTGAAATACTTCTTATTTTTGAATTAAAGTGTGCACCAATTTGATTCCACAAATGCCTGATAATGCCCATATTTATACAACTTGCTAGATTAAACTAAAATGGGCTATGGTTATTTGGGTTTCAGTGTCTTGTGGGAAATCCACTGCCTTAGCATATTAATTGAACTGGACCATGCTAAAAGATAATCTGATTTACTTGTTTACCGCAAAGCACATTCTATAAGCAGCGCAGATTAAGGGTCAAGTGTATTTTGTAAAGCCATCCTCAGAGAATTTTCCATACATGCAAGCAACTCATTTCAGTGCTTAAAGAAGGCTACGTGTAATCATTTGTTCACACAAATACAATTTACCTAAATCTATTGAAATGTGGTGGTTTATCAAGCCTCATAAAATATCATTTTGTATTTTCCTAGAGGATGCATTTATGTACTGAATACATTTTTATACTCAGAGCAAAGCACAATAAAACCAAATTATCAGCAAAACAATAAATAAATGACACAAATCATCAGTTCTGATAAATAAATACTACACAGTTTTAACATATTACTATTAACAGGTATCTAGTGACATGTTTTTAATGCCCAGGGGTTTTTCTAAACACATGTACATTCAAGAGAGCACTTGATTTCTTGTGGGAAACTGCTCTACAAGGCACATACCACCAATAAAACTTTCTCATATTCCTCTAGATCTCTCATGAATGCTGGATGTGCACACTGGATACCTAGAATGTACTTGAAACAGTCAGTCCTATGTCAACCAACATAGCAGCAATGTTAGATGTTAATGGCTTCATCCATTAACAAGCATCTTGTTTCTTCTGAGCTGTTGTCAAAGACAAGCCATATGTGGAACATTTCAGTAATCTAAACAGGAAGTAATAGGAGCAGGACTCATTGTTGCCAGGACATCCTTCTGCAGGAAGAGCCACAACTTATGCATCAGCCAAGATTAGACAAAGTCTGTCCTAACCAAAGTTTCTCCCTTAATATTCATTATTAGCTGTCAGTCTAAGAGGATTCCAAGTCACAGACCTGTTCCTTCAAGGGGAGTTTTACACCATGCCGTCACCCCTAGAACAGATAAAGTCTATCTTTAGAGTCTATTTTTCCCCATCCATACATATCTGTACTGACACCAGACACCTAGTAAGGAGAATGATGGCTCCCAAGGTTAGAATGCTGGGCTAGCAATTGGTAAGTTCTCATTCGAGACCTGTTGCTGCCCTGGGATGGGGTGAGCTCTCCTCATATGCCCCAGCTCCTGCCTACCAAGCCATTTGAAAGTGGGTGACCACAAAGTAGATTAATGGGTATAACTTCAGTGGACAACTTCATGGGAGACACAAAAGAAGCCCCCAATTGGATGTCCCCTGGGCATTGATGATGTCATTGGCAAATCCTTTCACCAAACAAGCACTCTGGTGCTTCCGACACGGAAAAAAGAAACAGACATCTGGTCAGTTCACATCATTAGTCTAGCATAGGATAGAGGATGATGTGTGGCTGATATTATCACCTTCAACTGACAGATGACCTCCCCCAGTGGATTTGTGTCAATGTTAAACAGTAAAGGGAAAAGAGAAGACTGTTGTGGCAACTCACAATAGAGGAGCTATTATAGACCTCTCCTATTTTACCATCAGAGGGGATATGGTGGCTCAGATGCCAAGATGCTGAACTTGTCGATCAGAAAGGTTCAAATCCTTAGCGCTGCATAACAAAGTGAGCTCCTGTTACTTGTTCCAGCTTCTGCCAACCTAGCAGTTCGAAAGCACATCAAAATGCAAGTAGAAAAATAGGAACCACCTTTGGTGGGAAGGTAACAGTGTTCTGTGCACCTTCGGCATTTAGTCATGCTGGCCACATGATTATGGAGACTTCTTTGGACAGCGCTGGCTCTTCGGCTTTGAAATGGAGATGAGCACCATCCCCTAGAGACAAGAACGACTAGCACATATGTGCAAGGGAAACCTTTACCTTTATCTTTTATTGTATCGTCACCAACTGAAACTGCCCACACAGGAAAAAAGATTGCAGGTAAGTGCCCCAACACTCAGAGGTATCCCCAAAGGGTAGCATTATCAAAGGTATCAAATGACATTTCTAAATCTGAAAGGATGAAGAAGAGCACACCCCACTTGCACCCAAATCCAATGTAGGTTATTGCACAACACAACAGTTTCCAATCCACCCTTAGATCTGGCCCTTGATTGAAAAGAGAAGTAATTCCTCTCCGGTGCTTTGCTAATGTGGTCATTAAGATGCAGAATAAAACCTCTTTCAAGACATGGTAGTTTGTCTTATAGACCGCAAAAATAATCTAGAAGTATGTAATAAATGCCCAGAGTGCTATATTATTTGTTACTTTTTCTTTTGCTTAATGGATCACTGACATGAAATATAATTTAAATTTCTGATCATGGATAGACTCTCAGTTGAATCAAAGAAATGCTGTCATAAATTTGTAACAAAAGCAGCAACTAGCTTTGCAATGCATTGAAAAATTATTTAAATACAGTTTTGAAAGCTGTCTTACACCAAACTTCTCTTTCTCTCTGTCTGTCTCTGTCTCTGTCTGTCTCTGTCTCTGTGTGTGTGTGTGTGTGTGTGCGTGTGTAGGCATGCATCTGTGGTGTGCAGTAATTAACATTCTGTAAATGCATCTCTTATAGCAGGGGTGTCAAATTGGCAATCCGTGGCCAGATGTGTCACATGCAGGCCACAGCCACCCTAGTTCCGCAAAGGGGAAAAACATCACGAAACATCACATGATGGCAACGTGATGCCACAAGTTTGCCACCCATGTCGTATAGCTTGCCTTTCCTGACTGCACCAACAATTGTGGCAAAACCCATTAGTGATTATTTAAAAAATTGGCAATACCTATACTTTATTGTTAGGTTCAGTAAATAGTGGCTGCCCATTTGTAAAATCCGGTGCAATGCTTTTATAATATAACTTTCTTAATCATAATTTAATCGCTGTATAATCTTTCCTAATAGAGTTCAATAGAATTCTCCTCATGTTATTCCTTTCATTCTTTTAATAGCGTGTCTTCATAGTTGGCATGTTATTAATAATACGACAAATGCAACAAGACTAATTTCATTGAGGAAGATGAAAAACAGGTTATATATTTGACCTAGGGCAGTGGAGAAACAGGATAAATACTGCATACCCTTCAAAGAGATGTGAAACTCTGCACTTTTATGAAAACTCAAGCTAGGCTTTGGCTTAAAAACAGCATATGAACTCAGTAATCTGGAAAGATACATTGTATTGCAAATTAAGGCCCCTGAAAATAGTAGTATGAATAGGAGTGTAAAAACTGAATATATCTAATGGCCATCTGGATTTCTGCAGACCAGAAGTCCTAAGCTGGCCATGAACACCTAAAGAGAGGGAGTAAATTATGTACTGGAATTGCTATTTATCTATATATAAGGATTCTAGGAAGAAAGCATTATTACAAAGATAGTCTAATACCATAATGGTGAACCTATGACATGCAGAGCCCTCGCTGCAGGCATGCAAGCCGTTGCCCCAGCTCAGCTCACCACACATGCATGTGCGCCTCCCACAAGTCAGCTGGTTTTTGGGTTTCTGCCGTGTATGTCTGAGGGGGGCAGGGGGGTTATGTGTGCATGTGGTGATGGGGTGCATGGGGGGCTGTGCACACATGCACAGGGGGCATATGCAGGGGGTCTCACACACACATGCGTGGGGGTGGGGGTCATGCACACATTGCATTGTGGGCGAGCACATGCACTTTCACATGCGCACACATGCTTTCGGCACTCTGTGCCAAAAAGGTTAGCCATCACTGGCCTAATACATACAGTATATAAGAATGTGCCCTCTGCTGCTATAGCTTTGGCTTTAGGATATCCAGATCTCATCTATGAGACAGTGTTATTTGTTGGGACTTGGGGGAACCAGTCTTTTCTGCTATAGTGATCACCTATGGGACATGTTCCCTCCAGAAATTAAACTTGTTAGTCTTTCATAGGCACTAAAAACCTGGATTTGCCATCAAGCCTGGGGCTCTGACAGTATGGGTGAGCCCAAACCATGGTTACTTTGTATGGTTATGAGTTTTCTTGGCTGCTATTTTTATGTTATTTTTGCAGTTTTGAACGTGGGTTGTTTTTTTACCTTTTTTATTCTGTTTCCATTGTGAGCCCAGAGTCATGTACATATGGGAAGTGGCCTATACATTTATTAAATAAATGAAATAATACATAAATAAACTACAGATAGGGTTGTTGCATCTGAAAGAACAAATTATGGAAGTGATATCATAGAGTCTTCCACTGATTATAGCCTGAAGCAAAACTGAAAATGTTTTTCTTCCAAAAAATTTCAGCTGCCTTTGATATGCCCCAAACAGGGGAAGGACTCTGTTCAAGACTGGCAAGTAAATACAGGATCCTCTGATTTGAGAAACCATGATGTTGCCCTATATGTATTTTATCTTTAAATCTGTTAGTTGAGATGGGCATTAAAAAAATCCTAGGCTTTTGTTTCTTTAAAGCTAAGCGATCTGAAACCAGGTCACATTTAGTATGGGGGGGGGGACTTTTTTCTCCTATATTTTTAATTGTAAAAGTTTGCTATTTTTTTTAAAGTTTGTGTTTATCAAGGTGAAACCATTACACTGTACTCTATTGAGTTGATTCATATTTATATGTTAATATGTTCATGGCGTTAAGATATGATAATACAGTGATGGCTAACATTTTTGGTTGTCGCGTGCCAAAAGCATGCCTACATCCATAATGCAATGTGTGGCCAACATCGGCTGTGTGCACCCCACCCCCTGCACATGTGCATGTCACACCCATGCTCCCCTATGCATGCATGTGCAACCCACTTGCATCCTCCTTGAAGCCTCCTGGAAGCAAAAACGGGGCACGAGGGGCATCACACCCCCCTGCGCTCTCACTATTCCATGCATGCACACGCTCCCCACATCCCCTCCACATCTGACCGCTCCTCCTGTGCATGTGCACATCTCTCCTGCATGTACCCCGCCCCATGTGCATGCACAGCAGGGACCTAAAAATCAGTTGGCCGGCGGGAGGCGCACATGCATTCATGGTGGAGCTGATCTGGGGCAACGGCTCACATGTCCACAAAGAGGGATCCACGCGAGATCTGTGGCAGGCATTCCATAGGTTTGCCATCACGGTGCTAATAGCTAACATATTGTATTTATGGAAATCTTTAGTTTCTAGAGGATCAGAATATCTGGATCATTTTACTGGTCATCTAGATAGCTTGTTCATCTATGTATACCCCGCCTTTCTGAAATGAAAGGAATTTCACCCAAATGCTTTTATATTGCAGTCTGGCCCTATAAAATAGACTCTCCTTAGAATTAAGCCTTGATCCATCTGTTGTACTAATAGAGATCTTTTTCAGAGAGTGTTTGGTGGTTTGTATGTTATCATCTTATTTTGTATTAATAGTAGTAATTATCATGTGCATGTTTATTGTTAATTGGTAAAGTTTACTCTTGTTATTTTTCTGCCTTCTATATTTTGTACCATGGGCATTTTTAATTGTTGATTGTGTGGTCTGGATGTTTTAATGTTGATTATTATTGTGTACCACTATGAGTCTATGGTTGATTAGATAGTTATAATTGGAATGAATAAACAACTCCAGATGAATTTAATGGCACATGATAGGAATTAAGAAAGAGAGAGAGAGAGCACATTCTTAAGAGTATATTGTTATCGGGTTTTTTCCCAATACTTGCCAGTGAAACAAATATTGTAGACCATTTGGATGGTTCTTTCGGTCTCTTCCATTACCCTTGCTGTTTATAAAACATTTTTTTAAAAAAATTAGATGAGTAATACATGCATATTTGCTGTGTATTTGCATTCAAATCACAGAGCATTTAATTGCAAATTTTCTTGCTGGTTTGCTTGTTAATGAAAAGATGTATGAATATTTTCTGTGTTTGCTTCAAGCCCTTATTTATTATACATAACAGACGGCAGAAAGAAACAAAAGTATGGCCAACCATAACATGACCAAACCAGGAGCTTTCACTCTCCAATGGATTCCGAGGTTGAACAGAAGAATGTCTTCATTAAGATGGGGTTTCTTGAGATTCAGCATGGTGGAATTTGAATGCCCTTTCAATGTGTTTGATCATCAATGGATGTCAAAGAAGCCTGGTTTAGAAGCCTTGTTGAAGAAGGCATCTAGAACATTTGGAAATTCTGCCTAGAAGGCGGGTTGATTGATTTGATATAGATGGTTTTTAGATATAGATGGACATGTAGGTAGGATGATTGTTGGCCAGTGAAGTAGGTACTTAAGATTTTGCTACAGATTCATTTTCTTTACTAATGGAAGGAATTTAAACTCATCCCTTACAAAGGACCCACCATAGGAATGGAGTACAAGTATGACTGTAGCCACTATTAGAATTGGCACAAATGACATCTAGGCATTTTGTTTCCCAATAAATTTATGGGTGGATATGGTGAGTGCATGATTTCTTTTGAATTTCTCCAAAAAAAGATCTCTTAATTGTTGGACTCAGAGGTGGGTTTCACATAATTTTACCACCAGTTCACCGCACACCAAAACTGTGAGCACACATGTATGCTTGCTCACTTCATGAGTATGCATGCCTTCCGCACATGCACATGGCCTTCCATGCATGCACTTTGCTCTCATGTATGGCTTGCATGCATGTGTGTGGCTTAGAAAACATGGATAAATAGGACGGCATAGAGCCGGGACGGGTGGGCGGGTGAGGTCACCACTCTACCAGTTCACCTGAACCAGCTTAATACCACCATTGGTTGGACTCTTCCTTAGCTTTGGCAAAAGAAACATTGTGTAAAATGATCAAAAAGCCAAAAAACAAAGCAAAATCAACATGTCCTCTTGCATATCTTTCCAGAATGGTGAGGCTATAAGTTCCTAGAGGGATGACCAAATATTCTACTGTATTTTTCATTGGATCTACATACATCAGCCAGCAGCCATAATAAAATAGATGAAAAAGCACATTGATCCATTCAAGATTACAATCAAGGTTTGAGTTGATGCAATTAGTTTCTTAATTTTCTGCAGCTTTTTAAATGCATAATGGAATACTTTTTTTTATAAAAGTCAAGAGATTCCCAATAGCATGGGAGCTCATTTGTCACAAATAGCTTTGTTCTTCCAAATAGGTCATAGGCAAAGGATGGTGTTCTTACCCAGCCTTCACAAGCCCTTCTTAACAGCTTACTTGTGCAGAGAAACCCCTTTTTATATAGAAAGGCAGGAATATATGGCATTCACTGACAAAGATCCAGGTCACATATCCTTAGGAGATTCACAAGCTGTAGCAGTCTCTGGGTTCCCCTCAGGGGCCTTCAGTTAGCACTTCAATCCCAACACAAAGAGTTCTGACTAACTTGGATAGTGGTAAGGAAATCTTGGCATGGAATCCACCAGAGGGAACTCTTCTGGAGCATGAATGGTTGTCTCTTACGATCGTACCTCCCACATGCCTCCTCTTTATAACCTAGCCAGGGCAGGGGTTTGTTAATGTCTCCTTCTTTTCCTGGGTAGCTGCCCTTCAGTCCTGTGTTGCTCTCCTCTCCCCACTTCTATGTGTATATGCACATCTGGACACAGGCCTCAGCTGTTCTTCCCCCTCGCTCGGCTCATGTTCCAAAAACAGTTGTGTCTCTGTCTGAGCATGAGTAGATAGGCCTTGCTCTGCATCTGGCTCTGAGACCTCCTGTTCCTCAGAGCCTTCCTCAGGCACCCCCTCCATCTCCTCTGACTCATCTGATTTGACTGCCAGCTGTCCTGGCAGTCAATGAACCACAACATTGGTCATGTAGGTACCATAGGAAAGTTTATCTTGGTATCAAGTAATAGTAATTAACTGAAACACACTGGCTGGTTTGCAAAGTTGCCCAGATGACGGCTGAACTGAATTGGCATATCTTTTAACTATCATTCAGGATGATAGTTAATAACTTAATCAGGATGGGGAGTTTTGATCTCCTTCCCAGTTCATTCTTTAAAAAAGATCTCTCCATATAAATGGTTCTTCATATAATAGTTCTCCATATAATGGCTTGAAGCAATGTGTAGTCAGACCAAAACTAGAAACAAATTACCTAGTACTATCATAAAAAACCTCTGGTTCTCTACTTCCATTTTATTTTGTTTTGCATAACCTTAAATTTAAGATAGCAATTAAAAAAAATTAATAATGTTTACACCACTCCACTTCTCATCCTTTTCTTTCTTTTTAACCTAAGGTGGATAACCATTCTCCATGTAACCAATAAACTGAGATAAGGCAGAAAGGGAGAAAGATAAAAAAGAATTTGGCTTAATATGATATTGATTGGTTAATAAAAGAACAAATATCTTTCCTGCAGGAATGTTTCTCAAAAAGAAAGAAAAAGAAAAGAAAAGAAAAAAACAGAGAACATCATGTTTTGCCAAGAAACAGATATATGCTTTCTAGTTAAGAAAAGACTCGGAATACAAGCAGGCACCTTGTTTGAAAGATAAGAATAAAAAAAAGCAACTGCATTATCAGCAGGGCAGAAATGTCGAAACTCATAAACATCTCAAAGAAAGCAGCATTTCAAATAATTGTTTAAGCTAAATATCTTCAGAAGCTTTTCCTTTAAGAGCTATATGCATGGTTAGAGTTATCAGATGACTGTAAAATCAAGAAACTTAATTCTTAATTCTTTAATTTCTGTTTGCTTGTTTGTTTTAAATATTACTTCATTGTTCAAGTTTATTTTTTACAGTTCTGAAATATGGATTGTCTTTGCATTTATTGAATGTTTTGTTTTCAATAAGCTGTTGGAAGAAATTTGGAGCTTTTACATGAAGATATATCCAGTGATATCTGTATAGTTATGACATCAATTCATGATGGTCTCTATTCTTTAAATTATTTTCTTCCCCACAGGCATCTACCAAATCTAATGTTTCCATGACAGCAATGAAAGCAACATTGCAATGTCATTTTGGAAACACTGCCTCATTTGTATACATATGTAACATCACCAGGAACAACAACAACAACAATAAAGAGTGAGGGCATGCATCATGACAGCTCAATACTGCAGTCAATATTCACAAGTGTCACTCCTGGTAATAATCCTAAAATAGATATGGTAGCAGTAGGTGGGTTTAAGTCACAATGCTATGACTTTCTTAATGGATATGGATACTTCATACTGTCCATAGAAATTTAGATGTTGATTCCTATTTATTTGGAGTCTAAAGTATCTACTTGGTATATGTTATGGTAAACACGTCCCACATCATAAATATATATCATTTGCTTTGTCACAGATAGAATGACTCCAGAGGATGAACTTCCATAATCATATTGGCCCATTTTGGAGGACAGCTAGATAATTACTGTCTGCTTCTATGGAGCATTTCAAGTTTAAATTCAGAGCATTTTGAAATAAGAGTTCCTGACTTTGGAGTACACCGGCTTCTCTATTACTTTGATGAGAATGATTGGACAAAGCAAAACTAGTGACCCAAAAAACTTTCTTCCCATTGTGTGCAACAGAAGGGTATCCCCATTTAAAAGCATTTGAGAGCTTGCTTACCACTTCTGCTTTAATTAGGGAAAAAAGCAAGAAGCATTAAAATCATTTGACTGTCCTATATAACATTCCCATTTCTGTCCCACCTTTTGCTGGAATCCCTTCACATTTTCTGAAGTTGAGAATTTCCTAACTGCTTGTAGAAAAGTGTAGCAATGGGGCAAGCAGTAAAACCCAATGTCAGACATATCTCTCAAAACCAGAATCATGATCTGAATTAGGAAAAGGAGATCAAAAAATCCTATGCCTTCTGTGATGTTATCCTAATGGCTCTAGCATTGAGTCTACAACATTAAAATTATTTGTCTAGTGAACTACTGTGCTTCTTATCTTGTACGGTACAACAGAGTAAATGTTTAAGAAATTCATTCATCTTTCTTAAGTCTTGATTTTATAGTGAAGTTTACTTATCTATTGGTAGGATAACTTGTTTCCTGGAAATTGTGTTTAGTATTGTAGCTAAACAAGGACAGTAAATTAATCATTGTGCAAAAAGGTACAGATATTATTTCATCTTGGTGTCATCGGGAGTCTTTTAGGTCATAGAGAAAGCTAGGCTCAGTATGTAGTTAAATTTTGTAGATTAGATGGGCAGTGGTGTTCTTAGAAAGTAATTGACATGTACTGTATATTACAGCTTTCTCTCTTAGTATAATTCCATAAAATTAACAGATCGATGTCTAATAGTGTCTGTGCAACATATTCCTGCTTACTTTCACATTATAAATCACAGAATGCAACATTAAAATTGTGGCAACGTTAACAAGCACCACTCATTCAAGGGGGGGGGGGAGAGAGACCATAATTTGTTATATGATATCTCCCTGGAAATATGCTTAGCCTCTAACCTTTGTTCAGAATTAAAAAGGAAACTAAAAGTAATTTCATCACTCAGACTGTAAATCCAAGAAAAGTTATGTCCCTTTTCTTTACAGTTTCTCTTTTGGAATTTCCACTAGATCTACATTCCCAAGCTTACTTTACAGGGAATTATATTTCCGGGTCTTAAACATATGATGAATATGAACATTTAACCCTTCTCACTCTGACCTTCTTCAAAGTCAATTCATAATTCAAACTCCCCATGTTGCCGAAAGGCATTGCATGGAGGGTAATATTTGTGTTATTCAGGGTAGGAGGAATGAGATGGAAATTCATCAAAGAATTCAGAGGGCTGATCTGAATGGCAAATGAGCTTGACTCTCATGACATTTAAAATTCATTACTCTGAAACCTTGGTTAAATGGATCACCATTTAATGTATTACAAAGAATCCAAGGTACATACAGACATCATTCTCCAAAATACAAGACAGGGTCTGTTATTTCCATAGACTGCCCAACTGATAAAACGTATGTGATTTTCATCCATTTATATCAGCCACATAATTATTTTATGTCAGTTTATATCATTTGTGTAATTATATCTATAATTACACAGAAACATATAAATTAGAATATGCAAATATTGTGCACATGCCTTTGTCTTTCATTTTGTTAGTGCCTATATTTTGGAAATTCACCAGGAGTTGTTTATAGCATTCTTGTATGTATATATGTATATAAATGCGTGCCAGGATGTCCGTTTGCATCACATATCCTTAAATACACATAAATGCACTCATATCTATTAAGATTATACAAAGTTTTAGATTCAAATAGAAGAAAGTTCTTTGGTATGCATGTGTTCAGTTTGTACATGATCTGGCTTTCAATGACTCTGGGTAAGTTCACAATTTAAAAATACAGAAAAATAATAGTAAAACAATCAAAAATGAAAATGTGGAGGAAAGTACGGCAAATAAAATGACCACAAGAAAAAAGGCCCACACTATCCAGAAGGGGCATTAATTATCATTAGATGATGAAAATCTTGTCCCTCTGAAACACCAATAGGGTAGGAGTCATCTCACAGGAATTTCATTCCAGAGGGCAAGTACTGTGACAGAAAAAGTCACTTTCTATGGTCCTGATAGATGGCATTGTTTAATTGAAGGAACATGGAGTGCACAATTAAAACTAGAGACTTTTATTTTATTTTATTTATATTTATTAAATTTATATGTTGCCCATCTGGCCTGGAAATGACTCTAAGGCAGGGATGTCAAATTCAATTTCATTGAGGGCCGCATCAGGATTGTGTTTGACCTCCAGGGGCCAGAGTGAGCATGGCTAGGATGGATGTGGCCAGCTCAATGTCACTCATGTCAAGGGTGTGGTGGCCTGAGTGCTTTGCCAGTGTAAACGGGCTCCTGAGCTCCATTTTTGGCTGCCAGAAAAACAGAGTTTGGGAGTCCATTTTTTGCTGGCAGAAGCACCACAGGCCGGTCCTTCACTGTTTCCAGGGCAGCCCCATAGGCCAGATCTAATTACCTCATGGGCGAGATCTGGCCCCTGGGCCTTGAGTTTGACACCCTCTAAGGGGTTTGGGGCAAAGTAAAGGCAAAAAGAAAAGCTTCATGGATAGAGAAATGGAGACAATTTATGGAATTTTGTTTTTATATAAGATAATGGTACTGAGACTTTTATATGTTCAAAGATGGAAGGATTTAGAAGGACACACATGAACCAATCAAATGGGCCCTATCTCCCTGCAGGGAGGGAGCTGAAAAGCAGTCAGAGAGTGATGTAGTCATGGTAACATACAGACATCTTAAAACAGTTGTATCTTCCCTCATAAGAACTGTTGGGGCAATAAACATTATTTTGAGAAGATACACATGTTGGTTGGATGAATTAACAGATGTTAATTTTGCCTTCCAAAATACTTTTTTTCCTTTTTTTAACTCTGAATCATTGCATGATGTTAATATATACATGCACACCCATACATTACCATACAGGAATCTATACTATATGTCTGAAAGATAAATCTGTGAACCTCCAGTTGTAGTTAAATTATTATTTAACTACTTCAAGTATCCCCAGATAGTATGGTCACAAATGAAAAACCCTTGACATGGCAAATTATAAGTGTATTTCTGCTACATACAAACTACATTTGCCAACCAAAAGATAAAGGCACATCATTCATATAATGATTAAATTATTGCAGAGTGAAGTAACCTTGGCAATATTTGGACAATCAGATTAATGTATTTTTTATTCGTTCATTTGATGTGCATGTGCTTGATAGAAAGATGCATACTGCCAGTTCTGCATGAACCTGTGAACCAGCAAACCCCACAGAAACCAATTACTTCTCCTGAAGTAAATATATAGAGAACTGCTGTCATTGAATTTTCTACAGTATATTATAGTCATGTATAGATCAACCAAATTCACCATAACATCCATAGCAGTTCTTCACAAAAAGAGGTGGGTCACTCAGCTCATTTGTTTTCTGTTCTTTTCTTTGCTGAGCAGATGGCTCAGAAAATTAAAACATTTTAATGATTCTGCAGAATACAAAGTATGCTTTAAGACAAAGGAAATTTGTTTCTGCATTCACATTTTTTTCTTTCAAGCACGCTCCAAACTTGTTGGAACTTAGCCAGGTATTGTTTTGCAGCATGTCCACTTCTTTGTTTAAATGGGCCAAGGAAGCTTAAAATGTCAATGTAAAGGCCAATCAAATTAACTAGAACACGTTCGGTACTGATCTGCAATGGTAAACTTTCACAGTAATTAAGATTGCCATGTAACACTTTGAATAATTCAACAGTTGTATCACATTTCCCCCTGTTATTTCCATGTTAAATTAAAGTTTTTAAGATGTCACAGAGAGGAAGAATAAGCAACTCATGTGGATGAACATGGGGCCAGATAAAAATTACAAGTTTTTTGTTCATCAGTCCTTAGAAGCATGCTGTGAAAATAGTTGCTTTTGCTGTTCTTGCCAAGCCTAACAAAAAATCCAAGGCAACGCAATCCAGCCTGCATTTTTAAAAACAATAACAAATAATGAGGCAGATGATTGAAAGCATGCTTCTATTCAATAAATACCTTTACTGCAAAGCTAAGATATTTTTAATACATCAGAAGTATTTCTAAACATAGTATGTTCAATGGGGTAGTGCTCAGGTCCATAATACAGGTAGTTCTTGACTGATAACCATAATTATCAAAGCTCAACATTTCTGTTGTTAAGTGAGACAGTTGTTAAGTGAATAATGGATTGGTGAAAATTTGATTGACCAGAATTTGCAGATGGGCAGGCTCGTTTCAAACTAGGTGAAAAAACTGGAAAACGTGACACCGATCTAAATTTTCACAACTTTTTTCTAAATTTTCACAACACAGATTGCAATTCAATAAGTTGTCAGTTACATGCACATATCTTCAAAAAAGTATGCATAATCTGATATGGTGATTCATGTGTTTTACTTGATAATCCAAATTCAAGTCCATTCTCCAGCACAAAATTTATTGGATTATTTTGGGTCAATCTTTCTTAGTCAAAGCCTCATCACATTATTGCTTATCTGAAAATGAAGATCTTTAGCTAAGTCTCAGGTTCGAAGAGAAAAAGTGGGATATAACACCAAGAAGCACTTTTTTCCCCAATGAAAAGCTTTTTGCAAAATGTGAGCATACTATGTTTGTATGAAGTGGTGTAGGGTTTCCTGCCTAAGGAAGGGGTTGGACTAAAAGACCTTCAAGGTCTCTTCCAACTCTGATCTTCTATTCTATTCTAACATAAGCAAATTTGGTGGAAAAAATGACAAAATATACAGTTCATATTATTAAGACATCTCAAGGACATCCAAACATTCACATATCACATATGTACATACATATATACAGTAAAGATAACTTACAAACTTACAGTGCCCTCTCCCGTGCAGTGACAATTGACACTGAGGTCAATTGCAGAATCACTAAGGCAAACTCTGCATTTGGCAGATTACTGACCAACATGTGGGACCGGCATGGAATAAGCCTTGCTACAAACCTCAAAGTCTACTGAGCAGTAGTGCTAACTATCCTGATGTATGTCAGTGAGACTTGTACTGTATACAGGAGGCATGCCAGGCAATTGAACCACTTCCACATGACCTGCCTCCATAGAATACTGAGGATACGGTGGCAGGACAAGGTGCCAGACTCAGAAGACCTCTCTAGAGCAGGCATCAGTTCATACCCTGCTGATGAAAGCCCAGACATGGTGGGCAGGCCATGTTGCAAGGATGCCAGACCATCGTATTCCCAAACAGCTATGGTGAGCTGTCTCAAGGAAAGTGATTGCATGGGGGACAAGGGAAGTGATACAAAGAGATGTTGTATCCTCCTTCAAGTTCTCGGATATTGACACCACCTCCTGGAAAACCCTGATACAAGATCGATCGACATGGCTCATGTTGATTCACCAAGGCTGCCAGACATTTGAAGACAACCACAACACAAGAGAAGCAAGCATTCCACAAAGCCAGAACTGCAAATGCTTCAACAATGGTGCCCACACATGTCTGCCCGTCATGTGGGAGAACATTTCATGCCCATATAGGCCTTACCAGCCACCTGCAGACATATCATGGACAGCCCAAAACTTGTTAGATGTCAAGGTCCTCTTCAAATACTATGGACGAACATCATCACATCATATATCTTCAGTAAAGGTAAATTACAAACTCCTACCAGTTTCACTGTGTGATTTTCCTCTGCTTTAATGATTTTGCATTGTTTTTATTTTTCCTCTGAAATTTCAATTCTGTTAATGGAAAATCTAAATGATGTTGCTCTATACTTTCCCAGACTTGTTTTGTAGTGTGCAAGTAGAGTAGTAATGTTATTTATCAGATGATATTGTCCCATTCTGAGAGTGTGCTTTTGTTATCATTAAACAATGTTGTAATGAACTTCTCAAAGACTGGAAAAAGGATGTTACTTTAGAAAAGTATACAGGTTGGATTTACCCATTTAACTAGATATTATGAAATATCACAATATGATATGATCATGAATTGAATTATAGCATGAAATGATTATTAAAAGAGAGTTACACAATCTCCATCTTAATAAATTTATAGGCAAATTGAGTATTAACATCTACCTTTAGCAATTATGCAATTGCCACGGTATTTATAACTTAATACCTTTTCTGTTTCAATAAATTTGATTAAAGAATCATATGTAAAAGTTTGACAAAAGTCTTCTTGATTTCAGAATAAACCAATGTGCTGCTTTCTTTTTATCATGGCTAAATGATTACTGAATGTATTTCTCCATCTGATTCATTACATTTTTAGTTCTTGGACAGAGTTGTTTCTTTAAAGTAATTGTATATATTAGGACTACTCACACTTTGAAAATGATTTGGATTTGAAGCTATTTTATTTTTCCTTTTTAAATATGAAAATAATACTAGTTAATATTAACTCTATTGCCCTGGATAACTATATCACATGCATTTTTTAAATTATATGTGCTCTCTTCCATTCCCCAAATATAAATGTATTAAAACCATGTATGTTCATAAAATGTCATAATAAAAGTTTCAGATTGGAGCTGATTTATCCCTACCATACAAACTTTAAAGAGAGATGCATTTATAAATTACCACTTAATTGCTGAAAAACAACTGTTACAATATTAGTAATTAAGAGGAAGATAATAATTTTTCTAGGCTTGTCTTACTTTATGACAGAACTTTCAAAAATTGCTTTTAAATTATGATAGTTGGCTCTTTTTATTTGAGGGTAATTATAAAAATGAGCAATTCTTTTTTCCCCCCTTGATCTTATTTTTTTAGTCAAGTAGGAATAGAACCATCCCAGCATATGTTTGATGATGATTTATAAAGTAGAGTTAATGGTATATGCAAATTTGAGGATGATATAATTTCCTTCCATACTCTGCCTGATTTATTATTATAATCTTTTTACAGTAAACATAGATGAGTCTGTTTATAATACAGGGTGTCACTTTAATTCAAGAATAAGAAATAACAATAACAACAATTATCTTAAGCCATAACAATCATAAATTATGCTATTTTCAAAACTACTATGCTCAATCATTTGCCATGTTTACTCTGAAAGCAAAAGTGTATATTTCATGTAAGGTGTATAGAATATATTTAGAATACATCATGCTAATTGCAGCATATTGCACAATTGCAGAAGTATTTTTCACTATGTTGTTTTGTGATATTAAAGATTTAAAAATTTTAAAATGTGCAAAACATTTTCAGGATTTTAGTTTCATTGATATGTAAAAAAGAAAAAAAAGAAGGAACTGAAAAAAAGCCACTGGACAAATATATTATTATTTATTAGAATACCAATTAATCGTCTTTTCAATTAGTTAATACACACAAGTAAATATCACAGCATTGTTCTTTATATTACTCTAAAGTAATATACAAAAGTACTCTATATTACTTTAAAGTAATAACATTATTCAAAAGTATTTTGTGGCAGCCTTGTTTGTTCAAAAACATTACAGACAGCAGATGTCAATATCTATGGGCCCAACCAATGAAATCCTTTCAAAAAATAAAAGATGTTTCTGTCTTAGAAGAAAAGGAAACTGATATGGTTCTGATCATTTGGATTGAATTGTTGAATAACAATTTTCAGAAGAAAAAGAAGATACATGATGAAGAAAAAGACTAGCATGTATGTCATAAAATATTAAGGGGTATGCTACACGCACTCATGTTGTCAAGATTGTTGGGATATGTATGAAATAAAAACCAATAGCCTTGTGATAATTGTATGTTATGTTTCAATGAATGGTGAAAACAATCTGGGAAAAAGCTATGCGAAAAACTTCTGAATGAATTGATACAAGAAAGAAAGAAAAACAGAGAGAGGGGAAACAAATTCTATTAGGTGACATGAAAGAATGGATAAAACTAAGACAAAAGAATACAGAAAAATTATTGACCATTCAGAAACTGAATAATGTAGAGAATGGTGAGAAAAAGATTTGACTGTTTTCTCAAGTGCATCACTTCAGTGGGTTCAGCAACCATGGCTCTGGAGCCGCATGTGGTTCTTTCCTCCTTCTGCTGCAGTTCCCTGTCACTCAATGTGTCACAACCGCCAATCTGCGACATCCGCCAGCATGCGATTTATTGAGCTTTTCGACCCTGGTAGGCCAACCATGAATAAATCCAAGAAAAAAAAGTTTTATTCAATTACATATGCTAGTTTTGTGGCCACTCAGGAAATAGTCAGGCATGGGAGGAGTTTTGTGGTTCCTGGTGTTTTCTTTTCTGTGGGTAATGGGCCCAAATGGCTCTTTGAGTGTTTAACATTGCCAACCCCTGGTGTATACCAATTAACACACATGTGTATATAAACATTTGTTTGTTTTTCCCTATATTTCTATCCTATCCCTGATGGACTTTGGGCAGTTAACATTAAGATAAAATGTTTGATACAATCAAAGCAAAAACACAAAAACAAAGCACTAAGTACAACTTAGAGATAAAAGCACATTTGGAGGGAACATATTTAGCTTGGTTGTAAAAAATAATCAGAGATGTTTATAAATCTAAAAGTATGATGGATAATAATAAAAACAGAAGCTACAAGGGGTGAGGCAAGATTCTGGATGTGGGATAAACCATTTGTTGGTAAGATCAAGAATAATATTTGCCTGTGTCTGAAGAAGGTGGAGAATTCTGAGGATGAGATTCACACAAATGAAACCACATGACTCATGTATGTATCTGTTCTGTCCCAAGCCTCTAATATATACTGACAAGGACTTGGCTGTCTGTCACAACCAAGGAGGGAGATAAGCAACTCCTTGGCTAGGAGCCCAGAAAATTATATCTATGAAAACAAAGTTTGAACTCACAATATTCTCCCAATCTTTCTCTACACCTGGATTAGTAAACTGTTGTTTCCTGAAAAATTCCCCTCCCATCACCCCACCTATAAGTTCTCTGGGAGAGGCCAATCAGTAGCCACCTGTTCCTATTTCCTGCTTTGAGCCTTTTTCCAAAGCTGGTACCTCCTCCTCTCAGCCCTAAGGATACGTACGTCAGGGACAGACTCCCTCTGTTCTTCCTCTTCGTGCGGTCTTCAAAAATTCCAAATTTTTATGGTCCGTCCAGACTTCAATTTGATGTTGCCCCCCTCTAAATGATGCCTCCAGGCCTCAAACACCACCTTAATGGCTAGTAACTCCTTCTCCCAAATGGTATAATTGCGCTAGTAAGAATTGAGTTTCTGCAAATAATAAGTGCAAGGGAAGAAGGTACCACCGGAGGTGTGAGCATGAAGCTCCAACAGCGATATCTGATGCATCTGCCTCCACTACAAATAGATGGTGGGGGTCAGGATACTTCAAAATGGGCTCTTTCATGAAGGCCTGCTTCAAGGCATGAAACACTTGTTGTTCCGGAGCATTCCAGTGAACTGGAACTTTTTTCTGAAGGAGCCAAGTGAGGGGCGCAGTCAGGGAAGCAAAACCAGGGATAAAGGTCCATTAGTAGTTGACAAACCCGAGGAGTCACTGGACATCCTTCACTCGCCGAGGAGGTTGCCAACTATGCAAAGACTCCACCTTGCCCTGCTCCATTGCAATGCCTTCGGGAGAGATACGATGCCCCAGAAACTCCGGCACTTCTCCAGTTTCACATACAAGCGATTCTCACGGAGCCGTTGTAGGACCAGGCGTAGATGCTGCTGATTACTCTCCCTGGAGGATGAGTAAATTAGAATGTCATCTAGGTAAATAATGACAAACTGGTCCAAAAGGTCCCAGAAGGTGTCATTTATAAAATGTTGGAAGACGGAAGAGGCGTTGGTCAGCCCAAAAGGCATGACCATATATTCAAAATGCCCATACCTGGTGCCGAATGCTGTCTTCCATTCATTCCTAGATTGGATACGGACAAGATTATAGGCTCCACAGAGATCCAATTTCATGAAAACCGTAGCCTCTCTGAGTTGCTCCAACAGTTCAGGAATAAGGGGCAGAGGATATTGATTGCGCACCGTGATAGAATTAAGTTTACAGTAGTCTCAATATAGTCTCAAATCTCCGGTCTTCTTTTTAACGAACAAAACCGGGGCAGACAGTGGTGAAGACAAGGATTGGATAAAACCCTGAGCTAGGTTTTTGTCCAAAAAGTCCCACAATGTGGTCAACTCCAGGTCTGACATTGAATACAAATGACCCACAGGGAGTGGTGCATCCAGAATCAAATTGATGGGGCAATCATATGGCTGATGCGGTGGCAATTGGTCTGCTTTTTGTTAACTAAACATGTCTGCAAAATCTGCTATATCAGAAGGCAAGGACACCCCAGGAGGACTCAGCAACTGGCCTGCATAGACTTGATGTGTGTCATCCACACATTGCAAGGCTGGAAAAGTGACAAGGTTCTGGGACTAGTAGATCTGTGGATCGTGCGCCCGAAGCCAAGCTAAGCCCAAGACCATAGGGAAATGCAGGCCAGAGGTAATGTAGAACTGGATGGCTTCCTCATGAGCCCCGATGACCAGGTGCAAGGGTTGCATAGCGGTCTTGATAGGCCCAGACAGAAGCACCCTGCCATCAATGGTCTCCACAAGCATAGGAGGAACTATCGGACACAGAGGGACTAAATACTTGGTTGCAAATGCCTCATCCATGAAGTTTGTGGTAGCCCCCGAGTCGACCAGAGCATGCTCCAGAACTCCCTGTGGACTATTGGACAGGAATATTTGTGATGCCAGGATCAGGTGTCAGGGAGGCCCACAAGTCATTGTCTCTGAGCATGGCTCTGCATTGGTGTGCGCCCAACCCAAAGTCTCCCTTAGATCGGGCTTGAGGGCATTTCCTGACAAAATGTTATGGGGCTGGGGGCAGTAACTGACACCCCTCATCTCTTCTTGGGGCCAAAGGCTGCCATGTGCCCAGCTTCCCCACAATAAAAACACAACCCCCCCTGAGTGCCGTCTGTTTTTCTCCATTATCGACGAGTTTGGCTGCACCTAATTCCATGGTCTCCTCCCATGGGGTTGGAGTCTCACACATGGCCGGAACCACCCTGTTCTCCTGGGATGTGCGGCAACTTCCCCGCTTCTTCAACTAACCATCAATTCGGAGACACAGATGGACCAGTGTGTTGAAAGTCGATGGCCTATCCACATCCACCAGCTCATCCTACAATTCTTCCAACAACCCATCCTGAAATGTGTCCATGAGGGCTACCTCATTCCAAGCTGAATCCTGGCTAAGTAGCATAAACTCTCTGATGTATTCTTGCAAGGAACACCGGCCCTGCTTCAGAGTCTACAGATGTCGTGTAGCCATCTCCGTCTTAATGGGGTCCTCATACATTAACCTGAGGTGGTCACAGAACCCCTGAAGTCATCCAGCAAAGGGCTAGCCTGTACCAGCAGTGGGGTAACCCAACAAGCTGCAGAGCCAGAGAGAAGGCTAATCATAAACCCCACTTTATCTCCGTCAGTGGGGAAATCCTCTGCTCTCAAGCTGATAAACAGCTGACATTGTCCCAAAAAAGCCAGAAACATGGTTTGGTTGCCATCAAATTTATCAGGCACTGCAACCAGGCATTTCCTCCAAGGTGGTGGAGCAGTGTGAACTTGGAGTTGAGCCACCTGGGCAGGCAGCACAGCTGCCTGTTGCGTAAGCTGCGTATTTTCGGTACGAAGCTGCTCCATTTTAGATTATATGTAAATCTGGTTTAGAAGGCAGGAAACAAACTGTTCTGTCCCAAGCCTCTAATATATACTGACGGAGACTTGGCTATCTGCCACAACTAAGGTGGGAGATAAGCAACCGCTTGGCTAGGATCCCAGAAAATTATATCTATGAAAACAAGGCTTGAACTCACGAAATTATCCCACTCTTTCTCTACACCTGGATTAGTAAACTATTGTTTCCTGCAAAATTCCCCTCCTGTCACCCCACCTATAAGCTCTCCAGGAGAGAGATCAGTAGCCCCCTGTTCCTATTTCCTTCTGTCAGCCTTTTTCCAAAGCTGCTCCCTCCTCCTCTCAGCCCTATGCATCTGTACGTCAGGGACAGTCTCCCTTTGTTCTTCCTCACTGCTCCCTGACCCAGACACCATCTGGTGGCCAATAGGCCTCTCTAGTCGCTGCTCTTTCTCCGAAAAACCCCCAGAGTCTTCCTCAGACTCCAGGGCAGTCCCGTAGTGTTCATTGCTGTCAGATTCCACCAACACTTCAGCCAGCTGCTGTTGGGCCACAACAGTGTCTTATAAAAAGGACTTAACGATAGGCTGTTGCTTTCAGAAGTAAACTGGGATGCTTTAAGCGTAGTTCAAAGGCTAAGAAGACTTTTTCCTAACCTGCGTGACCTTTACTTCCCTGGTGGAAGAAAGCAGCCTTTAGAAAGGGAAGGAATAGAAAAGAGCACGGAAGAACAACTGAAAAATAATGTTCAGTTGTCAGAATCAGGGTCTAGGATTTAAGAGACGAAACTGGTAATTTCCCATCCCCGTACATTTTGAAACCATTCTCACTTCTCACCTTTTAAGCAAAATTCTTCAGGGAGTGCAGAGTGAAATATGTCTTACATTAGTTTTGATATCAGATGGTCTTTTTCAGTAAGGAAAAATAAATACCTTTTTAGATTCTTTGACAGCAAGATATATTCTGCCCAAGATCCATTCCCAAAGGTGACAGTAACAGTCTTTTTAAGAATTACTAGCTTGATCAAATTCACCTTAGTCTGTAGTTTATTTTACATTCGGGCACTGGAAGAAGAATGGGAGAATTTTCACAAAACAAGTCTGAGATTAAGTACCAAAGTAATACCGAATCTACTGATAACTAATGTCAGTTATCTTCCTTCCTTCAATAGAAATGGAGCCGAGCGATGGGGAATTTATCTGTTTATCACAAAAGTCCCACTTTCAGATCTTTTTAGGGCTGCTGTTCTCCAGAGAAATAGACAATTTCTTCTTTTTAATCTTCATGGCTCTTTCTTAAATCAGCAGCCACATTTCTGTCTTATAATCCCTGATTCCTCCGAAACCATACTATTCTAATATTGCATGTACAGGAAATCCTTGATTATGATCACACTAGACCCCAGATTTTCTGTTGCTAAGCGAGATAGTTGTGAAATGTGCCCCATTTTATGACCTTTTGTGCCACAGTTGTTAAGTGAATCACTACAGTTGTTAATAACATGGTTGTGAAGTGAATTTGGCTTCCCCATTGTCTTTGCTTGTAAGAAGATCACAAAAGGAGATCATATGACACCGGGACATGGCAACCATCAAAAATATCAGTCAGCATCCAAATGCTTATCAGCAAGTGTAGTAGGAAAAAGTTCATAAGTCCCTTTCTTCAACAACATTGTACCTTTGAACAGTCACTAAATGAAGTGTTGTAAATTGAGGAGTACCTGTACAAACCACCCTGTCCCCTGCAAGTCTATTTGGCCAACTGCTTTCTAATCTTGGATTCTTAAAGGTTGGCATGATTTTTAAGGGGGAAAAATTTTTAATTAAAAAAAATCCAATAAAATAAATGGTACAGGGAATGCAGCAAACCAAATCATCAACCTTCAGAATTATTATTATTATTTCTGTTCCACATTTTCTCCACTGGCATATATTTCTATTCAGTGCCCAGAATCACTTGTGCAAGGTGGGTAGCCATAAAAATTAAATTAAATTATTAAACTGAATTATATAAAATTAACTCCTTAGAAAGTATAATGTACTTGTTGCAGTCCATAAAATTGTTTGGAAGTGTGTCCACCTGCCCAGAAAAAAAATGGAGATATGTTAAGGATGACAGGGAGCATATTAATCAGTTTTTAAAAGGGGGAGGGCATGGTGATATAACATTAAAAAACTCATTTACTTCATTTATTTTTTTAATGAACCAGACAAACGAGATGTATCTTAATTTTATTTTTTTTAAAAACCTGGATGAGAACCAACTTTAGCCTGAAGAAAGTGTATTTCCAAATATTTATAAGAATAGAAGGAAAAACCTCTCATACAGGTCTAATAGTGAAGGTCTCCCTCATAAATTGGAATTCCTAGGTTCACAACAAGATACGTGGTCTTCATACTATAAATTCAGGAGGCAACTGGAGTTTCTTGTGTTTTCTTTTGTGTTTTCTTTTGAAGACATTTCACTTCTCATCCAAGAAGCTTCTTCAGCTCTGACAGGAGAGTGCGGAATGGAAGAGCTGAAGAAGCTTCTTGGATGAAAAGTGAAACTTCTTCAAAAGAAAAAAACAAGAAAGTCCAGTTGCCTCCTGAAAAAGCACCTTTGGGACAACCATGACCTGGATGACTAAGAATCTCTACAGACTTTCATACTATAAGATTTCCTATCATAATAAACTTTGACATTTTGATAGAAGAATCCATCAAGGTGTTTCTGTGTTATCTTTTGCAATATCAGAATACTACACTTAAAGCAATAATTTCAAGCATTTCAGTCCTACAAGATTTTGTAATGTTGGAGTTTAGCTGTTATTGTTAAATATTTATCTTTTATCTATTTAGACAATTTACAAGCTCATGAGGTGGAAGACAGACAAGTAAATCTGCAAAGAGAAAATAACTACCTCCTTTGCCAGGTATGCTTGAAAAAAATTCATATAATTATGTCAGTTTGGGACATGGATCCTACCATGAAAAGAAAAAAAAAACATTCCCTAGAGTAAAGAAATAAATACAGTTGAGAGTATGAGAGAATTTTCATGTTCATACCACTGAAGAATTTTAGCAGTTTGAAGCATTGCCTATCCTAACACTGAATGACATTTTACTTGAAATGTGTATACCTGGCTTATTCTTTTATTTAAAAATGTTCTAACTAAAATCCCCAAAACTACAGAATATATCTACAAGGCCAAGAAAAATAATCAAACAATTTTCACACTTGTTAGAAAGCTATTTTTATCATTGACTTAGTTTATGATGATGATGATGATGATGATGATGATGATGATGATGATGATGATGATGATGATGATGGAGGACTCCTACAAGTAAAACAGACTGTGGAAGAAGAAAAACACAGCTTGAATGATTACATCCAGAAAAGTGAAGAACCAATGACTAAGGAAGTAAATACAGGAGGCCTTTTAAAGACAACTAAGTCAAAAGCTGAATATAAGAAAGAAGTAATTGAGAAGCAAGATGAAAATTGGAAAAACAAAGCTATGCATAGCCAATACTTGAAAAGTATTGAAAGCAAAGCTGACCAAAAGCTAACTTGGAACTGGTTAAGATCAGGAGCACTGAAAAAAGAAACAGAAGTCTTTATTTTGGCAGCTCAAAAACAAGCCTTAGCCACAAACTGCATGAAGGCAAAAATTCAACATGTTACCACCAACAGCCCAAAGTCGCCTCTGTAATGAGAAAGATGAGACAATCAACCACTTGATCAGTGGGTGCAGCAAAATTTCACAAACTGACTACCCACAACGCCATGACCGTGTTGCTAAGATCATTCACTGGAGATTGTGCCAAAAGTTTGGATTTGAGTACAGCAAAAACCACTGGGAACATCAGGTTCAGAAGGTTTTAGAGAATGAGAAAGTCAAGATTTTGTGGGACTTCAGAATTCAGACTGACAGGCACTTAGCCCACAACACACCTGACATAACAATAGTTGAAAAGAAAAAGAGTATGGTTCATTGACATTGTAATACCTGGAGATGCACGAATTGAAGATAAACAGCAAGAAAAAAATCACAAAGTACCGGAACTTGCAAATTGAAATTGAGCGACTGTGGAAAAAGAAATCATGTAGTCCTGATTGTAAGTGGAGCCCTTGGAGCAGTACCTAAAGGGCTACCTCGCTATTTGGAAATTCTAAGTTTATCAGACTTGAACATTCTGATTCTACAAAAAACCGCCCTACTTGGAACAGCTTATATCCTCCGACGTTACCTTAACAGTTCCTAGGTCCTTGGTTAGGACTTGAGCTGTTTAGCAACCAACCAGCCCCAAAGGCTGTGAATCTCACCATAATAATAATAATAATAACAACAACAACAACAACAGCAGCAGCAGCATTTATAGTCAATTTAGTTTTTATAGATTAATTTATTTAAGTTTATATTCTATATTTCTGGGAAGGAAAACTTACAAGCAACTCTAACATAAGAAAAACAAAGAAATGATTAAAATCAGAAAACTAAAGAGCACTCATTTAAAACTCAGTTCACCAATCCAATCCACTCACACAGAGAAGCTTAGCTAAATAACAACATGATTACAACTGGGAGAAAAATACAAACCTTTATCTGCATAAGTTTTCACAAAGAAGTTGGGAATCTGAGAAGATCTTTCTCCTTATCCAATTTGTGTTTAATTGTAGTTAAAACAAAAGATCAACCTTTTTCAATAATTCATTTTTGGACAGATTTATACATAAGCTGCTCCTAAATTGTTTATGAGTTTATAATTGTGAATAGCAGAGATCAAAAAGAGGGGGGGAAAGAACTGGATAAATTAATAGTGTAGCGCAATAATATTAATGCTGCAATTTATTTATTTATTTTATTCAATTTCTAGAGATGGGTATCTTAGCCAAGTGACTCAACTACTGCAAATTTTGATGTTAAATTAGATTGGAATTGCGAGAGAGGAAGGCAATCCCTCAAAAGCAGACCATTTAGATAAAACTCTGAAATATCACAGATGAAGAAGTGGAATAACATTCTAGGTGTTTTCCAAGAATCATATGACTTTAATACTGTAGGAGTGATTTAATAGTCAGTGCATGGGAATTTGGAAATTATAATCCAACAGACACAGGAAGTTGAATAAAATGGTTGAGATAAAGAAAATTGGTTGAAGTTGAGAAGGATGGTTTCAGATTATAATGTACCATGTCGAACATTGTGCACATACCCAAAGATGCACAGAAAAAAATGAAGCATCAATTAAAGAATCCCATCCTATAGAGCACAATCATTTATGTACTTTCTAAGGCTATCAAGAGAAAAGAAATATTTTTTTTCCAATTTGGAAATAACCAATTAACTTGATTAATTAAATTGTGTAGAAAAATGTTTAATAGCTTCCGATTTTATTTCTGTTTCTTGTAATATTTAATTGTTAAGAGAGGGATGAGAGAGATTTAAACCAATAAGGAGATTATGCATTTATGTTGTTAGCTATGTTGGCTAATTTTTACTGGACATTTACTTTGCTGGTGAATAAGGACAGCTGAAGATATAGAGATGAGTTTATAAAATATTTGGTGAGATATGGAATGAAGATGCATCTGGTTGTAATTTAAGAGACAGCAATAAATTGTTTGTCAAATATGCTTGCTGTGGATGAAGGAGAGTTTCTTTTTCTTACTATTTTTTGGGGGGTGGGGGCATAGTTTTTCCACATTTTGATATTGAAATGGATATATTCATTCATTCTTGTATTGTTTATCTGGTTGTTTTATCTGCTTAATAAAATTCATAATATCGTCCCTGAAAACAAAGTTCAGGTATATATCTGCCAAATAATAAATGAAGAATAAGCAGTATATTACCTACAATATAAATTAAAATGATACCAAAACTAAAAAGTTTGATCAAAGGGGAATAGGATCTCACAAAGATCTTGATGCATGGACAGGTTACACTGCTGTTGGCAGCATAACAAGATGAAAATAAATGCACCTTGCGTGAACAGGTTTTGATAATGTGGGTATAATCACCATGAAAGTCCACCCCAAATCATGACACTTGAGGCTATATAGGTGGGAGAATGCTTCCTTGACCTAATATGATGGGCATCATGACATCATGCTGAAATAGTCTCATATCTCCACTTGGATATGATTTGTCAGGTAGGAAGAAAAACACTGAAGAACTACACCGCCATTCTGCTACAGAGAGCTGAGATCGAGTGCTAAAGATGGGAATTACAGGGCACTAATGGACTGCACATGTAACACAAGGCTTTTCTTTCTGTTCAAAGAGAAACACTGATTTTATCTGATCTGCTCCCACAAGTCTTCATGAGGCCAGAGAAACACATTGATTTTCGCAGAATGTAACTTTCATCTCTGCCATATAACTGAAACTACTGCTAATGATATGTTTACATAAAACAAAATTCTGTCTCCGTTTCAATCCCAAAGTCAAGAGAAACACTTAAAATCCGTGGCAAACCTTTAGACTTTTTAAAAGATTAGTCTGGTTTCTGCTGGAAATGCTAATTAATGTTTTATAGCATAAAATGTTGATTTGTCTGGAATTTCAAAATTAACATGAATATGCATGCACACCTTATCCTTCATGCTGTGTTTATTTGCATCTAAATTACAATTACTGTTGGAATTAGCTAAGATTTCTTAAATCTTCACATGTTCCCCCCTCAATTTTTTTCAGTAAATATAGGATTTATGCAAACAAAGACAGATCAGTATAAAGATGATGACCATTTAGTGCAGGACAAGGAATGTTGATCAGGTTTCAGAGCCCGTTCATCACCTCTACTGAGATGTAAACTTCCCCTTTGGCTCTCTCTTGTCAATTATCCAAAGGTAGAAACTTTTTCTTTGTTTGGCATCAGAGGAAGTGAAAAAAAGAAGACTCATTTCAGTAGTTAGCAATAGCAATAGCAGTTAGACTTATATACCGTTTCATAGGGCTTTCAGCCCTCTCTAAGCAGTTTACAGAGTCAGCATATTGCCCCCACAGTGTGGGTCCTCATTTCACCCAACTCGGAAGGATGGGTCAACCTTGAGCCGGTGAGATTAGAACCACTGAACTGCAGATAACGGTCAGCTGAAGTGGCCTGCAGTACTGCACCCTAACCACTGCGCCACCTCGGCTCCACCAACCTCTTCCTGCTCCTGTTCAGGAAAAGAAAAGAACTTCAAAATTGGCATTAATAATTAGCCCTGTTTTTATTGTATCTCTATATCAAAAATTCTTCATCATTTCAAACTCAGAATCTGTGGAACTCCATGTTTAAGGGTTTTTTTTTTTTTTTTTTGGCTTCAATATTTTCTAACAATAGAGAAGAATCATTTATTTTCTTTAATGTGGAGTTAGAAAAAAATTAAATAGTTAATAATGATGGATATCTAGCATGTATACATTACATCCATTTGCCTCCTTTTCTTTTTCTTCTTTTTCCCCTCTTTCCTCTTTTAAGTTTTCTAACCCCAGGGTCTTTTACAGATGCTACCCTTTCAAGAAAGCTATCCTCGGGGATATATACTAGGTTAGATACAATGTGTTAGATTTCAATGTGATGCAATTTCACATGTATACTGCTTTTCTTTAATTTCTCTGTAAAAATAGGATAAGCTAAGTACATTGACATATAGAGGAAATACACCAAGGGGAGGAGGAGTGGGATAGAAGAAAGATGGGTAGAGAGGGCGGGAGAGAGGATGGGAGGGAGGGTGAAAAGGAAGGGAGGGAGTGGATCGGGAGAGAGGAGTGGTAGAGGGGGAGGGGAAGTAGGGTAGAGGGGGATGTTGGAGGGAAGATAGTAAGTTGGAGGGGGGTGGAAGAAAGAGGTGTACGGAGAGTGGAAGATGTATATTGGGTTTCTATTTTTTGGGCTATTGTTGACAAGAGGAATTGCTGTGATTATTGTTTAATGTTGGATGGCTCCAGCTATGCACAGTATATATGTGAGTCGATAAAAATGAAAAATGGAAAATAAAAACCTTTTGAAGATTAAAAAGAAAGAAAAGAAAGCTTTGGAATGGTTTTGGACAGTGGTTATCTTACTTTTTAAATGCTATCTTCATGGATGGAATTTATGCAAGCCTTTTGAAATGGATGGATTAAGTTTTCTTCTTCTATTTTTTTCCTTTATTGTTCTCTGTAACCTATGGACTAAAGTTTTCCTCTTTCCTTGCTGTGGATATTTTTCTAATTCATTTAAAGATTGGACTCTTTTTTCTAACTTGAAATACAAAAAAGATACAAAAGGAAATTAGATTTTCAACAGTATTACTGCTGCTCGGAGGCTGGGAGGATTTGTTGATTGGAGTTTGCATATTGAAAATTGAACACTTTTTTTTTTCCTCCACTGATTGTTTTGACTTGGCATTACAAGGTTCCACTGCTTGGCTACAGAGAGTGATAAGAAGAGAAGCACACGGATGTCCCTTTGAAGTATATTTCTAATCAGAGAAAAGTGAAGACAACGTTATATGTAAATCTATGCTTTAATTTTATTAACCTTCCAAGTAGGGCAGCTGTGTTTGTTAGTATGACACAATTTCAAAAGAAAATAGAAATCTCAAGTTTGCAAAAGATACTTTCAGAAATACAGAAATTATCAAATACATATGAAAGAATAGAGAAAAAAACTGGAATATTTAAAGCATATAACAATAAAATATGATGAAGAAATTGAGGATGTCTATCAAATGCAAAATGGGGTGGTTGAAACTCAAAAAATTGAAGTGGACTATAAAGAGATTAAACATGCTGATATTTATGGTGATTGGTTTATCTCTGAAAATGGAAAGAATGGAATACTGAAAGAGGAATTAAATGGAGAGGAAATCTATTCCAGAGGACAAGATACAAAAAAAGAAAAAACCAAAGAATCTATGGATTTAAAGAGAGAAATTCTATTAGCAAAAGCATTGATAACATTGCTGACAATGAAAGATAAGCTGAATAATGAAACAGAAAGAGGGCATCAAGATTATGTGAGAGATCTTATAAGCAAGGAGTTACTAAGAGATGTCTATACAAAGCTGACCAAGAAGATGATTAGAGGATTGGTACCACAAGTGGCAAAAGATATGAGACTGTTTTGCTATTGGAAATATACAGGTAGATAGATGGAAGAATATAATTTAAAACTAGTTAAACTTATTGAAATTTATTGACAATAGATATACCTTAAATAAATAACTGACAATGTTACTAATGTATACAATGTGTGGTGCTATGATGAGTATAATTGGATATGAATATTGAATGGTACCCAAGTAAAGAAGATTAGCAATCCCTTTGGATTATACATAAAGGGTAATAATAATAATAATAATAATAATAATAATAATAATGATGATGATGATGATGATGATGATGATGATGATGATGATGATAATGATAATAATAAGTCAAGAATATCTATTAATCGAAGTAAAGAACAAAAATCTACCAAAGGCCCAACAGATGAAACAAGAATACAGAAAAGATGTGATAAAATCAAGAATGGAGAGTTGGCAGAACAAAGCACTGCATGGCCAATTTCTGGAAAAAATAAAAGATAAAGTGGACAGTGAATGAACTTGGTTATGGTTAACAGCAGGTACATTAAAGAAAGAAACAGAGTCACTAATTCTGGCTGCACAAGAACAAGCTATCCGCACAAATGCCATTAAGGCCAAAATCGAAAAATCCTCTGATGATGCCAAATGCAGACTTTGCAAAGAAGCTGATGAAACTGTTGATCACATACTCAGCTGCTGTAAAAAAAATCACGCAGACTGATTATAAATTGCGGCACAATTCAGTAGCACAAATGATCCATTGGAATTTGTGCAAAAATTATAATATTAAAACAGCAACAAACTGGTGGGAACATCAGCCTGAAAAAGTCACCGAAAATCAGATGGTCAAGATCTTGTGGGATTTCCGTATACAAACGGACAAAATACTGGCGCATAATACACCAGACATCACACTGGTTGAGAAAAAAAAGGTCACAATCATAGACATCGCAATACCAGGTGATAGCAGGGTCGCCGAGAAGGAACATGAAAAAATCGCAAGATACCAGGACTTAAAAATCGAAATTCAACGACTATGGCACAAACCAGCAGTGGTAATTCCAGTGGTAATTGGCACACTGGGTGCTATTCCAAAAGCACTGGAATTACATTTAAAACAGTTAAAAATTGACAAAATCACCATCAGTCAAATGCAAAAAGCCGCACTGCTTGGATCTGCACGCATATTACGAAAATACGTTACGACGTCCTAGGCCCCTGGGTGGGGCCCGACTAGTAACCAATGCCAAATCTGGTGAAACAACTGGCCGCTGTGATACAATTCTGTTGTGATGATAATAATAATAATAAAACAAAAAAGAACTTAGATACAATTAAAGTCTTGATTATTAGTGGGAAAATGTTATGATACAGGATATAGTCAAATAAAAGAGGGATAATAATAACAACATATATATAGATATGGGTATAACATAAGGAAACTGGATGTAAACTTTAAACAGTAATTTGGAAAAGAGGATTAGAAAACTTTGTTATTAAATATTACGGATGTTTAGCTAGAATAGGACATAAGGATTTAGTGTTAGTGGAGGATTTTAGAAATAATAATTGAAAGGACAGTATGTGGTTATGTATTAAATTTTGGTATATTTTATGATGAAGGATGCTTAAACAATTATAGTCAAATGAAAATGGAGATATGATGATGGTGACATGTATAAATATTTGAGTTAAAATACTTAAGTTAATATGAATTATGTGTGTTGACTGTGAAAGAGATGCACAAAAGTCTTTTTGTAACCAACTGATACACTTTCTACAGCATGTAGAAGGATGTTGCATTTGTTTTAAATTACAAATTTTAAAAGAATATATTAAAAAAACATTTCTATGAAAACTATCTAAATATGAAAGGTAAAAGAGGTAAAGGAAAAGTGTTGAGTTAATTCTGCAGTAAATTGACTCTAAAGACAAAAGGATTCTCTTTGGCTTTCAGTCTCTGTGCATTAGTTGTAAAGTCATTTGCAACTCCTTTGCATAATTCCTGTACATAATTTGCATGCATGATATGAGCCAGTGATAAATGAACATTCATTTTGTAATGTCTGACAATGAAGATGAGATGGTATATGATTTATAGCTGAGCACAAATGGCCTTTCAAAATCTGTAGGGAAAGAAATTGGGTGGATGATTTCTCTGAATTCCTCCATAACAAATAGAAATTCCTCAACAATTTCTTAAGGACAGGACTGCCCCATCAGGGATGACAGCAGCTCTGCTATAAAAAATGAGAGAGGGGAACTCCCTCATGATGTCTGCTTTTGGGATGTAATTGAAATCTTGGAAACTAGAGAAGCTTCTGAATACAGGAGAGATGAAAGTACAGCGAAATACAAAAGACTCAAACAAATCTCTCCATCACCTCATCATTAAATAAATGCAAGAGTGATCCTAGATTGCTGAGACAGTCCTAAACATGCTTGGAGTAAAACATGGTTTTAATTGTACTTGTGATATTAAATGTGCCAAAACTGACAGGTCCCTATTGTAGGCAAGGAGGTACTGGTACTGCTAGCAAAGAATGCAACAGTGATGAGAGGTTCTCAAGCTGAGCAAATCATGGTTATAGTATCCAGAAGTTAGGCGTGCCTCAGAATGGAGTGATTAGTAAATGGCTCAACAGGGACTAATATGGAAGATGGGCATATGATGTTTTCTTTCTTTTACAACTTATTTATGGATAAAAGTATAAGGAATGTGTGGGATAATGTTAGAGTTGTGTTAGTCAAAGATATAAATATGAGTATAGTTTTGTATGCAGACAATGCATTATTGTCGGCTAAGAATGTAAATAATTTGCAGCAAATGTTGTGATAAAAAGAGGAATGTCAGACTGAAAATTAATGTATCAAAGACCAAGATAGTTATGTCTGAATAAAAATAGACTGCAAGTTAAAGCTGAAAAGTGAAAAACTAGACCAAGAAAGTGAATTATATAAAGAGTTGGTAGGGAGATGCAATAGCACCACCAAAAACACTTAGACTTATACACCACTCTATAGTGCTTTACAGCTCTCTCCAAGCAGTTTGCATAGTCAGTCTATTGCCCCCAACAATGTGTGTCCAACCTTGGAAGGGTGGAAGGCTGAGTCAACATTGAGCCCGGGAGGATTGAACTCCTGGCATTGAGCTGAATTAGACTGCAATACTGCATTCTAACCACTGCACCACCACAGCTCCTCTGTTGGGCCATCACAGCTTTCAATGAATGTGGATGGTGCTGAGGTTTTTTATATATATCACTAAAACTGTTGCCCATGTTTTGTGGCAGCAGGGGCAAGGACAGTGACAGTCTGTACCTTTAGAATGACTGATTTTGAGTGGGCCTCCATAATCATGGATATGTTGAAGAAGACATCAGAAATAGAGTTGGCATTAGCAAGATGGAGCAATGTAAGTGACTTTAGTGATCAGCTGGAGGCAGAAATACTGCCACAAATCAGTTGTTGAGAATTGGTTGGAAACTCAGGGATTTTCTGTATATCATTTGACATAGAACTTTTCAGAGCCATTGGAAATAACACTATGAATAAACAGCATGGATTGTAGCAAAAGCCTGTCTCTGATATTGTGAATTATAGGCAAGAAGATAAGCAAGAAAAACAAAATGCACAGGTATGGTATATGTGATACCTTGCTCAATAGTAGTAACTGTGAGAGGGATCTTGGAGTCCTAGTGGACAACTATATAAATATGAGCCAGCAGTGTGCAGCAGCTGCCAAAAAAAGCCAACACAGTTCTAGGCTGCATAAACAGAGAGATAGAATCAAGATCATGTGAAGTGTTAATACTATTTTATAATGCCTTGGTAAGGCCACACTTGGAATACTGTGTTCAGTTTTGGTCGCCATGATGTAAAAAAGATGTGGAGACTCTGGAAAGAGTGCTGAGAAGAGCAACAAAGATGATTAGGGGACTAAAACATGAAGAATGGTTGCAGGAACTGGGTATGTCTAGTTTAATGAAAAGAAGGACTAGGGGAGACATGACAGCAGTGTTCCATTATCTCAGGGGTTGCCACAAAGAAGAGGGAGTCAAACTATTCTCCAAAGCACCTGAGAGTAGAACAAGAAGCAATGGGTGGAAACTAATCAAGGAGAGAAGCAACTTAGAACTGAGGAGAAATTTCCTGATAGTTAGAACAATTAATCAGTGGAACAACTTGCCTCCAGAAGTTCTGAATGCTCCAACACTGGAAGTTTTTAAGAAGAAGTTGGATAACCATTTGTCTAAAATGTTATAGGGTTTCCTGCCTAGGCAGGGGGTTGGACTAGAAGACCTCCAAGGTCCCTTCCAACTGTTATTCTATTCTGTTCTATATTGTTGTACTACTGGGTATTATAGTATGATTCCCCCCAGATTTTTATCCCAATTCTAAGGAGAATTGTTTGGAGCACTCTCCCCTTTTGTTAGAGATAGTCTACAGCTGAATAGAAAGGTTTCGTGTTGGTTTGTGAAAAGTGTAGAGAAAGCCTCTATATTATTAAAAGTCAGGCAAGGTATGACCTTCTGTAAGCATTTTCCCTGATGAGCTCCCTTAATGCATCCCCTTCCTTGTTAACACTCGTATAATTGCTGTCATTGCCCAAGGAGAGAGCCATCAAAGTAGTCAGCTCATAAAGTTTATACTGATTTGAACTATCCTGTTTAAGATAAAAAGGGAAGGATAGGTTATATCTCTGTATGTGCTTCTGTTTGTATGTGTGTAGAATTATGCATGGATATAGGATTATAGGTGTGTGTGTGTGTGTGTGCGTGTGTGTGCATGTGCATGCGTGCATGTGTGCACATATATCCATAATTCTATACGTTGGGAATAATTCCAATATAGAGACTTTTTCATATCCTTGCCAGATCCAGTAATTTCAGTAAAACGTTTTGGTTCAGAAAAATCCTGGCTCCTTTTTCTTTCCTGGCCCCTCACCCTAGGAAGCTGGAAGAAAATGCTTGTTTTTCCTAATCTTTCTATTTGACACCTTGGCAATGATCTTCTCGGATTCCTATTGTTGACTTTGATATTTTTAATTTGCTAAGTTCCCTATGAAAGGGTAAAAATGATCTACTCAGTAAAGTCAGTCCTTCTTTCTCTTTTCCTTTCTTCCCTTATCAAAGAAGCTGAGATGTCTTCTATTATATTCAGACCAACAACACATAGGAAAAAACACTTGCCCCACTAGGAAGAGGTGATTTGTTTATGATCTCTCCTTCTCTCCTACCTTCATTCCATTTTTCCTCAACTGTAAATTGCTTTCTCCTTCTGTGAAATGGAATCTTTTCTTTCTTGTTTCTTTATTCCCGGGTAAGGTGCTATCCTTTAGCATGTATGATTATGCCTCCTTGGTGTGGGAAGACTCTTGATGCTATTATTGGACAAGAAGCTCTTTTTTTCTCTTCTCCCCTCTTTTTTTAAGTCCTCACCCTCTTGCCTTTGTAGAACTCTTGCAATGCATTAAGTCTAAATTTTAATTGTCCTTATGTAGATGAAATCTATGTATGCTGTATTAAATTGACTCTCAAACCCACCTCCACCAACTTCTGTCTTATGTTGTATTTCTTGAACTTCACTCTTTGACATCCATTTGTGGAACTGAGTCTATTAAGGGTAAGCCTAATCAGGATACCCATTTGCACAGGAGTTTTAAGCACATGTGAGCAGCTGCTTAAATACTAGGTTTATTTCCAGCCAGTTATGCCCAGTATGCAAATATTAGAGGACGAAAACCCTTGACATCAGGGTAGCATTATAAATCTGAATCCACTTCTGCTTCCACATAAAAATGTCATTTTAAAGAGGTCTTGTTTTAGAGAAAAATTTGGCAGGAGCACTTCATGGCAAAAAATCTGTGACTTTAAATCTTTGTGCTTGGCACTCTTTGCTTATTTTGCATAATTGTGTAAAGCAAATACCCTTGTATACAAGGACTTGGTATCAAACTGCAGGTCAGCTGAGTGAGCTGTACAGTTTATGTTTTAGTTCATAGCCCATAACTGCATATCATTATTTTTCTATGGCACAATATACATGTCAGTGGGAGGAGATTCAATGAACTGTGAGAAGCAAACCTGTATAATGTTGTCGTAGTTTCCCCACGAAAGACATCCTCAAAAATAAGAGAAAGAGCAATGAAAGGAAAATGCTAATTAATGCTCCAATTAAATATATAGCAATCAAGTTGTATTAAAATCAGTCAATCCTAGGGGAGAGCCTCTGCCAGTGTGAGTTGCGTTAAGTGTGAAAAAGACCTTCAAAACTTGATATGCTGCCAAATCTTATTCATATTGATCACCACCTGGCCCTTTCCGGCAGTGAAAGTTCATTTGATGTTTGCTTTGCAAAGTTTCCTAGGAAATGAGAAAGCAAAATGTAGCCATGAGCACTGCCGTTGTCAAGAATCTTTGATGACTACTTAACTTCATCGACATGCTTTTCTCTCATTTTGGGGAAATGGTTCCCTCCCTGTTGCAACTTGGTTAATTTCAGACTTTTCTGCTTTCATTCCCCCCCCCCCCCAATATAAATAAAAAGGTACATTGTGTTGCCTGATCAATATTGTCATCTCATCCACCCTCTGCCCACCATCTCCTTTCTGTAAAGAAGGAAGGTATAAGGAAGGTATAAGGAAAGTAAAGAGGCAGTTACAGGGGGGCATTTGCCCAGGTTCGCCTGGTGCACCAGTTGCGCCCCTACCTGAACCGGGAGGCTCTCACAACAGTCACTCGTGCCCTTGTGACCTCTAGGCTGGAGTACTGCAATGTGCTCTACATGGGGCTGCCCTTGAAGAGTATTCGGCAACTTCAGCTAGTCCAGAATGCGGCCGCGCGAGCGATTGTGGGTGCACCTCGCTTCACCCACATAACACCTATCCTCCGCGAGCTGCACTGGCTACCTGTCGATCTCCGGGTGCGCTTCAAGGTGCTACTTGTCACCCATAAAGCCGTACATGGTAGTGGATCTGGGTACTTGAGAGACCGCCTACTGCCAATTACCTCCACACGACCTATTAGATCTCATCGATTAGGCCTCCTCCGAGTTCCATCTGCCGGTCAATGCCGACTGGCAACTACGCGGAGGAGAGCCTTCTCGGTGGCAGCTCCGACCCTATGGAACAATCTCCCCGTGGAGATTCGTACCCTCACCACCCTCCAGACCTTCCACACAGCCCTCAGAATCTGGCTATCCCGTCAGGCCTGGGGCTAAGACTGTAACCCGCCCGAATGGTATGAATGTTGTGTTTTTTAATTATGTATTGTCTTATATGTTAAAAGTTTGTCTCCCCCTCCCCCTTGGGTTGTGAGCCGCCCTGAGTCCCCCCAGGGAAAAGGGCGGCATATAAATATTTTTTAAATATAAAAAAATATAAATATAAAATTAATCTGGCAAGGCATCTTCCTCTTGGAAGCTCATAACTTTGTGGAAGATCCACTTTAGGTCATCTATGACATGGTTGATACAGTATATAAAATACTGTATATAAAATGTATATAAGTATATAAAATATTTACCAAGCAAGATTGTAGTGTCTCTAAAAGGACAAATGACTATGGAAGATCAAAATTCAATCAGAGAGCAGAGGGAAGCCTACACTAGGCCTACTGAAGCCCATCAAGGACTGAAGACTCCTCCATCTGACCTAGACTATCTAGATGGGAGAGTTTCATCTACTTGCAGCTGGAGCATCTTATAACAGCTTCAGCTTGCTTCAGCAGTGAATTGCCTACAAAATAGAGAATCTGTTGGGAAGATACATCCACAATAAATAAATAAATGGCCTTTTTCTATTTTCTTGTGACAATGAAGCTAGACGTTGTTTCTGGAGCTGTAAAATATCAAATCATCTCAAGGTGTTGTTAGAAAATTGTATTTTGTGATTGAACGAGAGTGCTTGTGATTACATGCTTATTCTCAAACTACGCATGTCCATTAGTGCGTTAAAACAAACTTATTTTTATTTCTCAAAGCAGCTAGCTAGTTGCCTCTAAAATCATTTCGGTCATGAAATGGAAATATACTTGGCTTTTGAGAAAGAAATAGAAAACTGAAGACTAAAAGCAGAGTCAGTGCACTAAAGTGAAGACTCGGCAAGTAGATTGATTCTTCATAATTCATCTCTCTCTTAAGACAACTCAAGAAGGGAACTTGAAATTACCCACAAATGCTCCATTAGGTTGCTCCTCACAAAGAGACTGCAAGGCAATGGTCTGCATTGGGTGTTGAGCTCTGGTATATGAGGGAAGAGCTATGTTGCTCAAACCATAGTCTATCAGGCCTGCAGCCGGTTCTTTTTAGGATCCTTGACCTGCCACACTAATATTCTTTTCTACTATGCTGTTTCATTAGTGGGGAATTGGGAGGGGGAATAGTAAGGAGTATAATGTATTGTTGTCAAAATAAAAAAAAAATCCTTTCTAGGAAACCAAGGTCATCTTTTGTTCTCTACACCTCTGAACCTGACCGGAACTGGATGGGTGGAACTGCCAGCATGGCAGTGGAAGATTGTACCATGTGATGGACTTGTGGGTGTGGGGGCAAGATCATGAACTTTCAACTGGGTGGGTACCCCGGGAAACTTTCAGATTCAGATTTCCACAAATGTGCCAACATGTGTCTATTAATAAATTGGAACTTTGAAGAAAGCTCTGCCTTCAACTCTGATTTAATTTTGGATGATATTTGGAACACTGATACCGTCATGCTTTCAAAAGGACACTGGGTTCATATACTGGTGGCATAGTGGTTAGAATGCAGTATTGCAGGCTAACTCTGCTTACAGCCTGGAGATCGATCCTGACTGGCTCAAAGTTGATTCAACCTTCCGTCCTTCCAAGGTTGGTAAACTGAGGATCTAGATTATTGGGGGCAATATTCTGACTTTGTAAATTGCCCAGAGAGTGCTGTAAAGCACTATAGAGCAGTATGTAAGTATTATTGCTATTGCTATACACCAGTGACGTGCGGTGAGGTTTATGGCTGGTGAGGCACTGATGTCACACACACACACACACACACACACACACACACACACACACAGATGTCACACAAGGGCCCTTCAAAGACTAAACTTTTTTTTTTACTGGTGGGGGATTAAAACTCCCCTTTTCCTCAGTAGGAAATCATATTCAGACAAAGAAAATTATTTAAAATATTCTTTCCTTTCTGAAGCCTGGCTCTTTCTCTGCACCTATATTGAGAGGGGGGGAATAGGGAAAATGCAAGCGGCGAGGCCAGCCTGCCTCCTTCTTGTTTCCCACCCACCCCCTTCCCAACGGGACAAGGAGGGCTGGTCTTGCAAACGGGGATCAGCGCACTCGCCGCCTCCCCCTCCCCCGGGAGGAG
Source organism: Thamnophis sirtalis (assembly GCF_051295495.1). Taxonomy (NCBI): domain Eukaryota; kingdom Metazoa; phylum Chordata; class Lepidosauria; order Squamata; family Natricidae; genus Thamnophis; species Thamnophis sirtalis. Next base: position 157,977,174 of record NW_028261382.1, read on the forward strand.
CTCTGCAGCGGGAAAGATGAACGGAGGGGGAGATCGCCCCTTCCTCCTCTGCGCCCCCAAACCCCATCTTCCCTGGCCTGCACTCCTGCACCCAGGCTCCTTTGGGTTTGGGGGTAATCCGAATGGGGGGAGCGGGGGATCCCCGGGGCGGAGGCCTCCTGGTGCAATGGTCTTCCGCAGCTCCGGAGCGAACCTTCACCTTCCCTGCCCAGGATTGCAAGGCTGGAGGCCTCGGCAGCAGCCACCCCCACCCCCAGCCAACCAACCCTCGCCCGTACCATGAGCGGCAGGACCTGCGCAGTTTCTGTCATCCCCGGCGCCGTCCTGTGAGCGTGCGAGCACTGGGTGCGAGGGCTGAATGGCCGGCCAGCCCGGAAGTCTTTAGAGTGCCGGCAGGGCTTGGCCGCCATTCAGCGACACATGTTTCGCTGAATGGCGGCCGAGCCCTGCCTGCCGGCACGCTAAAGTGCCAGGATACCTTTAAATGCCGGCTTGCCTTCCGCGCCGGCGGCGCAAAAGGCAAGCCGGCACTTCAAAGTCATGCCGGCACTTTAGCATGCCCCTCAGCTGCCATTCAGCGAAATATGTTTTGGGCGGCCGAGTTCTAAACTGCCGGCATGCCTTTAAATTCTGGCTTGCCTTCTGTGCGGGCCAGCGCAGAAGGCAAGCCGGCACTTCAAAGGCATGCCAGCACTTTAGCATGCCCCTCGGCCGCCATTCAGCGAAACATGTTTTGCTGAATGGCGGCCGAGTTCTAAACTGCCGGCATGCCTTTAAATACCAGCTTGCCTTTCGTGCGGGCCGGCGCAGAAGGCAAGGCGGCACTTCAAAGGCATGCCGGCACTTTAGCATGCCGGCAAGCAGGGCTCGGCCGCCATTCAGTGAAACATGTTTCACTGAATTGCGGCCGAGCTCTAAACTGCCAGCATGCCTTCGCGCCGGCCTGCCATTCAGCGAAACATGTCCTGGTTGTGGCCGGGCAGCACACTTGCACTTTAAAGTGCATGCCGCCCGGCCACAAACCAGGACATGTTTCACTCTATGGCACACCGAGGCGGCATGGCTTTAAAAAAAAAAATGAAAAATGAAAAATGAAAAATGAAAAATGAAAAATGAAAAATGAAAAATGAAAAATGAAAAATGAAAAATGAAAAATAGATGTGCCAGCCCGCGCGCCAGCAGAGGCGGGTTAAAAAAAAAAAAACCACACGCACATACACATAATAAAAACAAATTGCAATTACTTACATTACAAATAAATTGAATTCCTCCCCCCCGCCCCCTCGCTCTGACCCGCATACCTTCCAGCTGCGTCGAAAATGCTAGATTTGGTCTAGCCAGGGCCAGGCAGGCTAGGCTAGTTGCTGCTAGAGTCACCATGTGGATGACTCTGCTTAAACGTTTTAAAATAGGCTCTAAACAAAGTGCCCTCTGCAGGAGGAGGCGGGAGTATCACGTGCCTCATTTGCATATAGAATTTTTTGCATTTTAACCCTTGGTTGACTCTTAAAAGGCGAAAAATTCCTTATGCAAAGGAGGCCCCTAGTTCTCTAGCCTCCTCCTACTAACTGCACTAAGGGGACTCAGAGTCACTGTGACTTAGAGTCTGGGTGCAACTACCTTGGCCTTTTTAATTATTTTAAAAATAGTTTCTTTTCCCTCAGGAGATTGGTGAGGCCCTGCCTCCCTTGCCTCTAGTGACTGCACGTTACTGCTATACACTTTTTCTGGCTACTTTTGGAATTGTTTTTAATTGTATTTTAGCTGAAATTTAGGAATTTTGGATTAACAAATCTAAAAACACTGGATGAGTTTCCTTCAATCCTTAATGAAATATGTTTAATGATTTGTTTATAGATAAGAGATGAGATATAGGAAGAAGAGATCACTTGTTGCATTTTAAGAGAAACTGAAGTAGTTTATACATGCTATAATAAAGGGGGAACAATTTATTTGTCTATTTATTTTATTTTTCTTTATTATGTTCAAAGTTTTATTTCTTCTTTCTATTTTTATTTCTATTTTTCCATTATGCATTTTCTATATTTTTTTACAGCTTATGTTAGTTTTTATGTTTGTGATTGTAATTTTTAATAAAACTATTTTTAAAAAAGGAAATGAAGATAGACTCCACTCATCTATTTTCCAACCTGTAAGAATGGGGATTTAGAAACATACTGTTTGAGATAATATTGAGTATTCAAGACCAGCTCTCCTCAATATTTATGTCCTTCATGAATTCACCTAATCATCTTTTAAAACGATTCAAGTTAGTGACCCTCAACATGTGTTGGGATAATGAATTCTACAAATGAATTAAACTCTGCCCCAATGAGATTTGGATCATTTAGCCTGCTGGATATTCTGACAGATAATCTGATCACCTGAGGTGACCTTTTAATTAGCTTTCTGTCAAAAACCCGACACATTTATAAATTTCCATTCTATCATGTTTTACTGATTCCACTAAATGGCACAAGTTTCTAGGTGTGGCTAGTGTTCATATCATCTATTTTTATCATTAAATATTTTAAATGTAGCCTAATTTAGTTGATTTTAAAAACAGTATGCTTGACAGAACTAAACAAATCTAATAAGTAGTACATTTGATTGATTGATTATGTGTCATCATGTCAATGTTGATTCTTAGCAACCACATAGATAGGCCTTTTCTAGAATAATCTCTCAATTCATCATGCTTTTGGTGAGTCTTTTCTTCACTTTTTCCAAGGTTAGGAACTTTTTAGGAGAGCTCATTCTTCACATAATAGTCTGAAATATAAATCAGTCATTTGTGTTTCAAGTAAAAACTCTGGATTAATTTGTTGTGTGATCCATTTGTTTCTTTTTGTCTTTTCATGGTATTCTTAGAAGTCATTTCAAATACCCAAGTTCAAAAGCATCAATATTCTGGCTGGGTTTTTTTTTTTAAGCTGTTGTCATTAACCTGGTCTTCTATATATTCACTCTGAAGCACTATTTTGAAAGTGCTCCTTGACAACAAGGTGTTATGGATTTCTAATTGTCCTAAAGACATTCCACAACATAACCTGGTCAACACAATTGCAGACCTTTCTATAAGCTGTGAAATATGCACAACAATAATATCTCAATCTTTTACAAAACCATTTTCAGCAGCTGGCATCTCTCCATGTAAAGTTCTAATCTGTTGGATAATCCTAAACATTATTTTACTGGCATGTGAATATATAAAATAATTTGTAGGTAAACATAATGTTGTTAGAAACACATTTGAATAAACAAAAATAGTTTAGTTTATAAGAAGTAGTACATTTTTACAATAAATATTATGAAGGAATGTAATTATTTTTCAAGAGTAAATTCTATATATTGCAAATGCTTTCTTGAATGATTATATTTAGGAAAATTGTATTTGTGAATGATATTTGGTAAAGTTTTGAAACTAATACAAAAAATAGCCCTTTTGTGTCAAGTTCGCTATGTAGCATTTAATACACGTCTGTATGCTACTAAATGCTAGATATGTTTATCAACATATTATGAGAAAACTGTTTCACATATTTCCTCAAAGTAGTTTTATTCAGGCATAGAATTGTTCAAATGGGGCAGTTATGTAAGCAAACGTACAACTTTGCCTTGATATCTCTCCCATTTCCTCCTATTCAGATGAGAGGGATGAAGGTGCATTTATGCTTGACTTGTCATTAACTCAAGCCTGATTGTCATGCAAGCTGGGAACCTTCTCTCTATTAGTTGCCTGAACTATGAAGAGAGCCCTACCTATATTCAAGCCAAACAAACATATGGCATACACTTCTTTTCATACCAGGAGGCTGCCTGTGTAAAGATGGCAAGGTTGTGCCCACAGCCCTCTCCCTCTCCCACTTCATCCCATCAGACATATGTTTTCTTCTAACTGCGTTTAAATGAACTTGATAATTTAAGCCCTTGTACTTCTCCCTTGAGGAATCACAACCATTTTTTAGGAAGAATGTTTTCTGCCCCTGTCTCTGTTGTATAAATCTACCATATGTCAAATATTAGAATGGGAAAATCTGAGACAGGAAAACTGATTTGTAACCGTGGCCTTCATCTGTGATTTAAAACTCTATGATCAGCATTTAAAATAATGATGTACTTCAATCAGGAAAACATAACAAAACAAATGACAAGTTGATGAACATATTCTTAATGCTTTGTTTCAGTTTGGCCTTGTTTTTGGATGAACAAGGGCCAAAATCAAATCAGGTATGCATAGGAGTATAAAATAACAGAAGCTATTAAAAAAAGTAAAATAACAACAAGAAGAAAAAACAGAATTGAAAAGAATGACAAAAGCAAGTACAAAAAAAGAAACATTGGAAGTGTTTGTACATATTTATGTGTGCAAAAACCATGCATGATTTGAAGAAAAAAACAATTTATGGTATCTGTTGTGGCCCAGCAGGATCCAGTTGAGCTGCTGATGGACTCAGACAGTGAGGAACCATATGAGTCTGTCCTGGATGATGTGGAGGACCATGGGCAGGGTTCGGACTCAGAGCAGGGACCAGAGAGGCTGGTTGGCCACCAGGAGGTGCCTGAGGCATGGAGCAGTGGGGAGGATCAAAGGCAGTTTCTCCCTGATGCTAGATTGAGAAGGAGTGAGAAACGGAAGCCGCAACTCCATAGGCAGACTCATAGAAGATGATTAAGCACAGGTGGTTGTTGATTGGCCCCTTCCAAGAGAGATTATAGGTGAGGCGTTGGGAGGGGACAACCGTTCGAATTAGTAGTTTAAAAAATCTATCTGTGTATTCTAGTTGTGTCTGTTCGTTTGGACTATCTGTGTTGCTTCGTTTGAACTATCTGGGTTGCTGCAGAGCTACTGTATTGAACGTGAGTTACCTGGGCCCTCAGCCAAAGGATTCGTTATCTCAGTAATTGAACAGTAGCAAACAGCCAAGCTGTGTTCTGGTTTATTTACAGGCCATGTGTGTGTGTGTGTGTGTGTGTGTGTGTGTGTGTGTGTGTGTGTGTGTGTGTCAGGACAGTACCTTTTAATATTCAATATTTCTATCCAGATTTATATTTGCACAGATGAAGTTTAAAAAAAGCATTGCTAACATAGTCGAACACTATTTCTAAATAATGCACAAAGTCAGAGCTGATGGAGTAAGCTTTCCATTTCAAATCTTCTTTCCAATGTCTGAAAGGAGAAGGTATCAGGGAAGCAGAGCTTTGAACAGGAATCAGAACAAGTCAAGATGGAGCTGAGATCAATGATGCCATTGTGACTTTTTAACTTCTCATTTTGACATTTTGACATATTGGGGACGCAATGGCTAAGAGGTTGAGCTTGTCGATCAGAAGGTCAGCAGTTCAGCAGTTTGAATCCCTAGCGCCGCATAATGGAGTGAGCTCCCATTACTTGTCTCAACTTCTGTCAACCAAGCTATTCGAAAGCATGTAAACATGCAAGTAGAAAAATAGGGACCACCTTTGGTGGGAAGGTAACAGCGTTCGGTGCTCCTTAGGCATTTAGTCATGCCGGCCAGGAGATGTCTTCAGACAACAATGGCTCTTCAGTTTGAAATGGAAATGAGCACCATCCCCTAGAGTCGGCATGTATGTGCAACCTTTACTTTTACCTTATTTTAACATTCCAGAAGAAAAGGTAGGATCAGCATGAGTTGCCTGGTTATTGCAGCAGACATTTACAATAAGTTAAGAACTTTGCAAAATTGAGAGCAATATGCAATAGAAATTAGCCACTGCATCTTGCAAATACTTTTGGTCACAATATGTGCATTTTTTTCCTGTTGGATACATTTCAAATTAGATGGGCATTCTTTCCACCATCTTTAAACACTAGCAATATTTATTACAAGAAACTCATAGATGCCTAGTTTACCAGCAATTGAGGTTCTAAAAGGGAAGGAATCCCTTCCTTTCTTTCATTTTGTTATGTCTTTTATACTGATGACTAGCATGGAATATGAAAATGAATGAATGACAGAAAAATAGCACCATACCAGTGGTGGGTTTCAAAAAAAATTGGAACCTACTCTGTGGGTGTGGCCTCCTTTGTGGGAGTGGCTTGCCAGCCATGTGACCATGTGGGAGTGGCTTGCCAGCCATGTGACCATGTGGGAGTGACTTGCCGGCCATGTGACTGGGTGGGAGTGGCCTGCCGCCCATGTGACCAGGTGGGAGTGGCCAAGACGATGTCACTGAATTCTTTGCCCCAATGGATGAACTACAATAACATTAAAATAAGTACAAAAACAATAAAAGAGCTACTTTCAGCAGGAAGATGACTGTTCTTGACAGTCTTCAGTATCACTGACTCCAATAATTAGCTGCACAAAGAAGAGACACAGAAATGAACTCTTTCATTGCCATCATTGGGATGAAACCAGCACACAAAACAATAGACAGCTACTTACAGAGGGAAGATTACTGCCTTGCTGGTCTTCTGCATCACCACCTCACCACCTTGCTCCAATAACCTGCAGAAAGGAGAGACACAGAAAACAAGACTTTAATTGCATGCATTGCATTAGGATGAAACAAGCACAAAAAATAACAGAAAAGGAAAATTACTGTCCATTTTTCCATCTTCTGCACCACCACCTCGCCACCTTTCTCCAATAACCTGCACAAAGAAGAGACACAGAAAGCAAGACTTTACTATCTCAAGGATGAACCCAGCACAGAGCACACCCAGCAATAAAGACAGCTACTTACAGAGGAAGAATCACTGGTTTGCCAGTCTTCTGCACACCACTTAGGTCAGTCCAAGTAGCTATTCAGTAGTTAGTGGTTAGAAGCAAAGGTAAAACAAGATATGGAATTAAAATCAGAAATATTTTGTTGGCTATTTGAAAGGGAGTACAATATATATTTAATTTTACACATGTTAGCAGCTGCTGGAATTGTGTTTGCACAACAGTGGAAAAACAGAGATATGAAAATGAATAAATATTACAATGTGCAGGAATAAATAAATTGACAATTAAAATCAAGAAGGCTTTGAATACTTTTTCACGTGGGATTTGTTTTAGCAATTGCTAACTAACGGAAACAGAAATTAGAAATTCAAAAATATGAAGAAAACACCAATTATGTAAGGAAAGGTCCCTAAAATGTATAAGGAAATATTACTAGATCATTATTAATGCGTAGATAACTGCAGGACATTACACACCCACACCCACACAAACTATGACAGTGCAAGGAAAACACCCAAAAATAAGAATCCCCCCCCCAAACAAAGACTGCAAATGAAACCAGTTTTTTTCCCTAACCCTAAGGAGAGGAAAGACAAAGCCACTGGAATAAAAACCATCAAGGCATTGTGGGAAATTATAAAGGACAGTGCCAGGAAGCTCACAGAACCATCCACCACCTCAGAATTTCCTAAACAACGAGGGTGAAACACAAGAAATCTGGCAAAACTGCCTTGCACCAAACTGGCCTGCCCATAGAAAAGCAGCCACTTTGAGACACATAAACCATGCAACAACCTGCACACTTAAAAGAAACATATTACATCACAAAGAAAACATTTGCAAAAAGGAATAACATTTCTTGTAGTAAATATATTTTATAAACAATTAAAAATATTTTTAAAAAAGATATTCTATAACTAAAAAAAATCCTTAAAAACCATTGTTAAGTATTCCACGAGCAATAATTTATACTGTAACTATTTTAAGGTATTGTACCAGCCATAGTATACTGTAACCATTATTCCACCAGCAATAATTTATACTGTAACCATTTCAAACTATTCCACAAACAATAATTTAAAATGAAACTATTAAAAATATTCTATACACAATAAATTACAATAAAACTATTTTAAAAAAAATTCTATGCACAATACATTTTAAAGTTTATTTTAATTTATTTTGGATAGAATCTTTTTTTAAAATAGTCTAAGACAATTTAAAAAAAGAATCCACACACAATAAATTGAAGTAAACCATTTTAAAATATTCTATACTCAACACTTTTAAGTAAAACTATTTTAAAAAATTCTATGCACAATAAATAAAATATTTTAAAATACATTAAAAAATAAAATAAAAAAAACCAGGTCACTTACCAGCAGGCAGAATCAGCAGCACTCCAATGCAATGGATCCGACTCCAATGTGATGGATGTTTGCAACAGAGAGGAAGCAGGAACAGGTAAGACACTGGACTGGAGGGACAAGGCCAGGGTTGTCAGTAAGCAGGTTGCCTGGCAGGCTAAGCCTGCCAGGCGAGGTTGGAGAAGAGGTGGGGAGCTTTCGGCTGCCTGGCATACGCCAGTCAGTGACTTTTGCTAAGGAAGGCCTTCCCTTGCGAAAGCTAGGCCGCTGCTGCTACCGCCACTGCCACCAGCCTGCAGCTTTCACTAGGGAAGGCCTGAAGACCTTCCCTCGCAAAATCTAGGCCGCCACCACTGCCAGCCCACGCCTTTCACTAGGGAAGCCTAAAGGCCTTCCTTCGCAAAAGTTAGGCCGCCGCTGCTACCGCCGCCACTACCAGCCTGCAGCTTTTGCTAGGGAAGGACTGAAGGCTGGTGGTAGTGGCAGAGGTGGCAGCGGCGGTGGCAGCGGTAGTGGCGGTGGCCTAGCTTTCACAAGGGAAGGCCTTCTCTTGTGAAAGCCAGGCCACTGCCCACCCGCCTTCCACTGCGTGGTGTACGCCAGCCCGCGGCTTTAGATAGTGCTTGGGCACTATCTAATAAAATGAAATTCAATGGTGAAAAGAGTAAGATTCTACATCTAGGCAACAAAAACGAAATGCACAGGTACAGTATAGGTGTGTGACCTTCTGTGCATGTGCAGAAGGCAGTGCACATGCGCAGAAGGCAATGCACATGCGCAGATGTGGCATGTGCACTCACATTTGTGAACTGGTAGGGAAGGTAAGTGAATCCCATCGCTGCCTTCATACATAGGTTTGTGACTACCAGGGATTCACCAAACAAATTTGATTAAATACAGAGAAAATGTACAGTATCTTAGTGGCATTATGTATTATTCCTATTATTTGTGAATGTTATTCACGCAAATGTTATGTATGAAGCTATATATAAAGAGATGGCAATCTGGTTTGCAGCTATCCCTTATTAGCACTTTATCACTTATTCAGAGATATGTAATAATGTGGGGTATAGTGGCTACACTTAAATTATGAGCAGGAAATCAAAGGCTGCATTCCAATGTGGGTACAACCAGAAAAATAAGTGGGCAGGCCAAGGACCTAAATTAAGTCTTTTCAAATTAATATATAGCATTTATATGATTATTCCCCATATATTTAATCACTTTCAACATCTGCAACACTATTTTTTTTTACAATTGACAGTCATGTTTGCAGGGGTCCTGAAGTCAGCTCCAAAAGTCAGGGCTCAAGGGAAATGAAGGTTGTGCACCCTGGGTTTAAATACTCTTTAAAAATGGGACGTTAAAGAATTGAAAGTGGTGCTGGAGGCACACATAGGCAGAAACAATTTCTTTGGGTGCATCTCAGTTTTAGATTAATGGCTAAACTGTCCCCCAATGAATAATTCATTACAGAATTAGAATATCAAAAGCAGCATTCTTGGAGATTTCGAAAGGAGGGTGCATGCTTAGGAAGCAATCTTGTTAGACACTTCATTTTCATTGTAGGGACTTTAATTCCATACAGAGATGCAAGAAGCAACATTTTTCTCATTTATTCCCTTGTGGTTTGCTCAGTCTGCTTTGATATAATAGCACAGTGGGTGATGATAGAATTTTGTGGCAGCTGCACTTTCATATGCTCCTATACACTTTCATGGTCAAAATGGCTGAAAATTGTATTGATAAATGCATGCCTCTACAATTCAGATGTGCACTGAATGGCTCTGTTAATCCTAGGAAAGCATTCTAAGACACTGTGGTAAAGTCAGATAATCCGTCTATTTTTAACTACCAGTCAAGCTTTCCATAATAAGCAGGATCAACCCTCTTTCAAATTTGTCAGCCTGGATATTATGAATATATTTCTCTTAGCCCTTGTCAAAAATTGCTTCTGAGATTATTATTTTTCATTCTCATTCAGTTTGATGGAAGAAAGACATGGCATCATTTTTTTGAGTGACTGACTACACTTTCATAAAGTAGCTAGAAACTCCTCTCTTCCACTATCCAATCTTTTCCTCAGCAATTTATAGCCATCCTGGTTTCCCACCATTCAGTTCAACCCAACAGAAGACCTCATGAAGAAACACTCCTACTCAGATCAAGAGTAATGAAGAAACATCAGAAGTAACAGAAAACAACCATAACAATGCTAGCATTTCTTTGCCTAAAACCATAACATGAGCTAAAAATGCACTGAATAGTATTCTAAAAACATCCCATGGAAAGCACATTGAAGTACTATATTTATTTGTTTGTATATTTGTGTGCACAAACAGCTTGCTATGTATAGATTAGTAAAATTGTTGGCGGAATCAAATGTACAGATTGAACTTTGCTATATATGTACTTAATTGGTGGCTATAAGTTGGATGTATTTAGTGACAGAGTTACATATGACACCCAGACATCCCATGGCATTAGATTTGGGGTTTGTATGTTATGCAGAACCAACTCCTGAAGTTGATCAATCCTGTTTTTATGGTTGAGGTATTCTGTGAAGCCCACAAAAATGTAGCTTATTCAGAAGTCATACACACAAAAAACTTTGAAGCAAGTTTTGGCTTAATCATATGCATGAAACCGATAGATGATTGAAATACGTTTGTGTGATAAAATTTGCATTAATTTATTCTATGGAGGAACAGACCAACTGCTATTTTTGGCACCGATTAACTTTCTGGCCTCATTTTGCGAGACTTTCCTCTTCATCTTCTTTCTCTATGAGTGACATCTGTCCCCTTTCCTACATTTGACAAATCAAACACTGATTTACACTATGTGTAATAAATTTGGTAGTCTTTAATGTGTCACCAGGCCTTTTGGCTACCTTTAAGTAAATTATTTCCCAAGAAACAATCTTGCTAACAGAAGGGATGCTTTGTGTATACCAGTATATCTTGCCAAGAGAATTCCTTTAACCATTTTCTGAAGTAGCATGGGATGTTCAAGACTATAATACAAACAGTTAGTGTTTATTTATTTACCGTTCTGTGGATTTTTATCACCTCAGTGGGAAACATGGTGGTTGGGGACCGAGATTTCCTTCATACCATGTTGTGCACTTTCACAGTTCTCAGCTCTATTAACTTAATTAAGAAAATGCAATTAAAGAGATCATGCCTATTAAACATTTATTTTGAGCATACTAAGGGGGTCTGTGAAGGGCCTTTATCTCCCTAAAACCTTCCTTTTGTATTATTTTACTAGTGATATTTACAATTCCTGCCCTAAAAGGACATTGTGCTTATGGCTACAATGTTGAACAAAGGACTCTGCCTTGCTAATTGACCCCGGGGTGTTTCATAATTATACTGCATATCTCTGCAGTCATTTACTGTATGCCTCTGCACTCACTGGCTAAGTATTTTGAATGTTCTTAAATGCACTTAGGAATGTACCAGCATCCCACTGTTTACTCCAAATGGGTTCTCAGTAGGCCACTAAGAATGAAGATGGAAGCATCATTATACTTGGTGAACCTCAAAGCCTGCAAGAGTAACAAGAATAAATGGTTGGAAACTTATGTATCTAAAAGATTAAAGCACAGATACTAAACATGTCAGAACATTGTTCAATGGGGTTTGAGCATGCTTAATGGCATTAAACTTGAATTGGCAATTAGAAAAGCAAAATATAATATGGAAGACAAAATGAAATGGTCTCACTGATCAGAATCTTGAATGAAAATCCATGGTAATAATGCAAAACCTAGAAATATTAAAACTGTTGCCCCAATTAAATTAAATTATTATGATTAGTAATACAGCCAGCCAATATTTAGATGGTTTTGGCATTTTAATCCAACTATTGAGTTCTTCCCATGAGCCTGTGATAAGCAGATGTTGTAGTTTGATGATGTTAAAGATATTGTCACAGAATGTAAGCTGGTTCAAGTAAAGATGCCTTCTGAAATTGATAGTGATTTTGTCATTGCAGATGGTGCTGAAGTGAGGCTTCAGATATTTTGGGATTGCACCCAAAGTGTCTATTACTCTCTTTGCCTGTCATTTTACTTCTATTTGTAGATATTTCTGTTTTGTGATTTTCTCCAGTTCTTTTTTTTTTCTCTTCTATTCTGCTGTTTAGGTAATGCAATGTCCTTTATCAAGACTTCTTACCTTTCCCACTTGTAATTTTATGACTCACATGTTATATGCCATGTACTTGTCTGTTTGCATTCTGAAGTTCCAGAGCATGTTAACACCTTCATTTTCTATTACTTGAGCTTGCCAGCTTGAAGGATGCTCAGGTATTTGTAGGGATCATCTTCAACCAGATTCCCTATTTTGGTGAGAGTAGCGCATTTGTCCAGTCCAAACTCCACTGCAATATCTTGGCTGTCTATATGGTCAATGTTGAACAGCGATTCTAATTCAGATGGTATTTCCCCATATGTTTCAGTACATCCATGCAAAGGAGTTGAGATAGCCTGGCAGATGCTTTTGATGTTTGATGGCCATGGCTTTTCTGGAAGATAGAGGTGGGAGGGCACAGCAGCAGAGGAACTGTCCAACTGTCCAAATTGAACATCTTGTAAACTGTTACCAAGATGCTTCAATCCAGGCAGAATTTTCTTAAATTGGCTTTAAATCATGTCAACATGAACCCATAACAGGAACAGCTTAGAAGTGCAGTACAGATATAGCTCAAGTTAGGTTAAATGTAGGAATGCACAGATTTAAACTAACTCCTTTCATTTATCCATGTGTTATGAATGCCTAAATTGAGTTATAACAATTTCTATACTTGTTTTTTCTAAATTTAATCTAGATTTTTGTACAAAACATTTAATAAGGAGAACCCCATATTTGTTTACAGAAGCAACACCGCTGAAATCATTGCACAGCACAACTATTTGAAACAAATGGCAATTTGGAATGTGAATCTGTTATTAACTGCTAAGGAATCCATGAAGACAATTGTCATTTTTGCCTGATTGTTCCCTTATCTGATTATCCAGCTTGTTCTTTCTGGGGTACAGTTGGCATCAACTGCCATATGTTTCATTTTAGAAATGAAGCCCAGAGAAAGTTTTATTTTGGAACTCCTCCTTTATTACAGATGTCTTCCCAAAGTTACAAAGTACTAGTGTGGAGGAGGCAGCTTGAGCCTTTCTCATTCTCTTGACAATGAGTGATACAAGTGATTTTCTTTAATTATTTATAATAAAGATACATCAATATAAAATAAATCTAGGAAATTTTCTCCCTGTAGAATGAATATTACATGTGGAATAGATGCAGCAAATCCTTATTAGATTATAACTAGAGCTAATTAGAGCTCTGAGTATCCTCTTAATATAGCAAAAAAAAACACTTTAATATTCATTACATTATATGTATTTCTTTCTTTTAAAGAAAACTCTTGTGTTAATACCTATGGTATTGGTGTGCCAGAAATGCATAAGAACTAGAGGCAATTCCCTCTCATTTCTCCTTCAGAAACAAGACATGTGGTCAGCTCATGTGGAATAATCTCTTGTCATTAAAATTTGACTTGCCCTGATGCTTGTAATTTTTACACATAAGGCAGAGGAAGCAATCTTTTGGGATGGCTACACATTTCAGAATTTTGAGAGCATGTTACCCAAAAGAAGTAGCATGACAAGAGATTTACCATTCACAAATTATATTCCATGCTAGGTTTTGCCCATCAATGCCAGAAAGTAAATGTGACCGATTGTTCCCATCCCCTTAGACTGTTCTTTACAACTCTAATTTACCTTGTCTGGCAAGTGAGCACATTTCCGCAGAAATCACTGAGCTGCAGCTACCTGCCAGTTTTATTTTGTAAGAAAACCTCTGGAGCCCCAGATGGGTTCACAGATACTCTTTTAAATATTGGTGATGCTAGAAGCTTGTGATTTATTAGAAGCTTTGGTGGTTTGTTTTTAATTTTTAAAAGAGGAATCTATAAAAAAAACCAAAATTGGATGGATCACAGAATCCTATGTACATCAATAGTAATGTCCTGAGGTCCCTCAGTGACTTTGCTTTCTTCTGTTTTAAATTGAAGACTTGAATTTACTCCTTCGCTTCTGCCGTCATGGTTAAACAGATTTCAGAGGTTCCTGACATTTTTGTCCTTTCTAAAAATATTATAATTGTTCTAACTTCACTTGATTATGTTTCTCAAACATTGTTACAAAAGTTGTTTTAAAAAAGCAGGAAAAAAATGGGATGGATTGTAATGATTTATTCTAAACTAAGCTTGTTGTACAGTCACTGCAAAAGTTTAATCCAATTGAATTTCATTCACCCAATTTACAGTGAAAGTAAAGCTTTCTCCAAGCATGCATGTTCTATTCTTATTTTATAAAAACCAACAGTGGGTATTTACATGGGAAAACTAAGGATCCCCAAGCTCATCAGTACCATAACAAAAAGCTTACTTTGGAATTTATCTCTTTCAAATGACTTTCAATGAACATATTTGATTGATTATGCTGCTCTATTACTAAGATGTTATTTTGTAATTTCAAAAACTGTTTGTGGAATATACTGTAACTTAAGGTATTATTCAACATTTATTTAAATGATAAAATATGATTATAATCTTGTATGACTGCAGTTTTATATTTTTTTATATCTGATGTAGGCTACCTTTATTGTGCTCGATCTAGCACGCAGGCTTGCAAAGATACAACTAAAAAAACCTGACCACATCTATCTTCCATATGGAAGAGAAGAAAAAGAAGATGAAGATGGAGGAGGAGGAGGAGGAGGAGGAGGAGGAGTGGACGGGGGACGGGGAAGAGAATGAGAATGAGACCCTTTGGTCCAAATTTCAGAAAAATAATATGAACTGAGATATAATCAAAGGGTTAAAATAAGGTAGGAAATCACTTATGTACTTGCTTCATTACTTTTTTTTTCTTTTAAAAAAATTAGCAGACCAAAACCAATTATGTAGTTGTTATGCACAACTGTGTCTTTCCTTTTCTTTTTCCTTTTGAGAAAAGCATGTTTTTTCTGTATAAGCAATTACTTGCCACCCAAAAGAGGAAATGAGTGGTGAATGGAACCACTCGGTCTGTTGGAGTTTACTATTGATAGCAAATGGCTAATCTGATCAATGTGGCAGCTGTTAACATTAACAGAATGTGCCCAGTATAAAATCCTGTTTTATTTTATGATGTACTGCACTGTGCTTGCCCACATCGTTCAAATATTGAAATGTAGAAAACATGAAATGCACAAAATGATCTTTCAAGTTCTTCAAAATTGTAGCAATAGCAATGACACTTAGACTTATATACCTCTTTACAGTGCTCTACAGCCATCCATAAGTGGTTTACACAGTCAGTATATTGCCCACCCACAACAATTTAGGTCCCCATTTTAACCACCTCAGAAGGATGGAAGGCTGAGTCAATCTTGAGCCTGGTGAGATTTGAACTGCCAAATTGCAGGCAGCTGGCAGGCAACAGAATAGTTTACAGTACTGAACTCTGGGATTGGTTGCTTCCCACAGAGGGGAGGAAAAAAGAAAGAAAGAAAGAAAGAAAGAAAGAAAGAAAGAAAGAAAGAAAGAAAGAAAGAAAGAAAGAAAGAAAGAAAGAAAGACAGCACAGCGATTTAGGACTACAAGGCTACTCAGAGGTCATCTAGTCCAACCCCCTGCTGCAGCAGGAAACCTTACAGTGTCTGGATTATTTTGGTGCCTTTAACAGAGAGGAAAATTTCCAGAAAGAAGAAGGAGTTTACAAGGACAAGGCTGCCATGCAGAGGAAGGCAGAGATAGTCCTTGACTTATGACTACAATTGCGCCCAAAATTTTGGTTGCTAAGCAAGAGCATTGTTAAGTGAGCTTCACCTTATTTTGACATCTCCTGGTGAGTGACATCAACTTGGCCACACCCACCCAGTCACATAACCACTAAGCCATAACCACAAAATAGGCCACACCCACAGAATAGATAGTAAAAAAAATTGAAACCCACCACTGGTCAGGGACCACTGCTAAAGACCGCAGATAGGTTAGAACAAGGAAGCCCTTCATAGATATAGTCTGTTTTTGTCATGAGTAAAGGAGACATTCCACTACAGCTCAGCAATCAAGATATAGATCAATATACAGTATCAGATCATAAATGGTGTTGTGCTTAGTTTTGTATAAGCAAAGAATGAAAATCTGCTTCTGTCCCAGAAAAGCGTACCTTACTTCTAATGCTGAAGGTGCAGAATTCTCAAGGTGTATTCATACTCACTCTGTCTTGTTTTGTTTTGCTTTTGTTTTGCATTAATGCATTAGGGGAAAAAACAATCAAATACTCTTCTAAAATGCAACCAAGCACAAGAAATGAAAGCATGAGAACTTTGATATTTTTTTTTAGCCTGAAACTTCCCGAAAGCTTAAATCATATCCCTATTATTCTAGTGAGACTTGATTCACATTAAAATTCTGACCCATTTTAGGCTTGTAATGAGCCTAAAATAACTGCCAGCTTGCAGTGCTGGAATTAATGATAATTAAATGTAACACAAGATGTATTTCCATATTTTGTATTGCTCAAATGATTCCGTCTCAGATGTGTACTGATTCTCTTTCAGCAATGACTGTTTCTATTCAATCTCTGTTCTTATTTTAATTTGAATTGTTTCTGATTGCTTAATGAATATTTGGGGAGTTGGCTATAGTGTTCTTAATTATACCAGAGACTAAGTATAATTAATTCTTTTGGACCCAAAGTCAACTGGTTAATCGATTTCTGATGGAACTAGAGATTAAACACAGATAGTTCACAACTCTTTTTATTCATTTTAATTTTTCCCTCTTTGGTTCAATCAGTTTACTGTGAAAGTCATTGCTAAATAAATCAATTTTGGGTTGTGTTTATGGTCATTATTCAGGTGTTGATAAAGGAATGATTCTTTTGGGTTGTTACCGTTCTATTGGTATTTCACAGGATAGAGGCACAGTGTTTTATTTTTTTTCCTTCTAAAGAAGATTCAACCAGATTTATTTGTAAGTCATACCTCAGTGATGTTTAAATGCCTGTCAACAACAAGAAGCTTATAGAGGTACTGAATAAAAAGGAATTTGAATATTGTTCCCTGGGAGATCTAATAACAACAGGCTAAGAGGTCATGGTGATGTAGAAGTCAATCTTCATATAAATGCAAAATCAATTTATGCACCTAAATTTGATTTTGGAGAATGAGTTTTAAAAGGCTTAAATGAACATTGACATTCTATTAGTATGCTGGGCAGATCCTCCTTCCTTCCTTCTCTTTCCAAAGCTATAAATAGTGGTAGATTTTAATTTTTGACAGCCAGAAGAGTCCCAAAGGCTCTACAGAGATAATAAAAAAGCATCACTGAAAGAAAAATGGAAAAGAACAAATGAAGAACATTCTAGCTCATCATAAAACAAACCTGAAACATTTTGTCACTTCCAGGTAGTCCTTGGCTTATGACCAGTCATTTAGCAACCATTCAAAGTTGACTGGTCCCCCAAAACTACTTACAACCCAATTCCAGAGTTACGACCGCTGCAAATATCCCCATGGTCACATGACTAGATCTGGAATACTTGGAAACTGGTTCACCTTTAGGGCTGGTTGCTGACTTCTGCGATCATGTGATCACAATATATTCTTTTTTTGCCAGTTTCTGATGAAAAATAAATCCAAAGAAATGTATTGATTTGCTTAAGCTCCATGGCATTGCTTAACAACTACCACATTCACTTAATGATCACAGTGTTTAGTTAATGATTGCCACACAAAAAATATGGTAAAATTAAATCTAATCATGTGGGTGCTTTATGAATTATGATGAAAATTCTGGCCTCCATTATAGTTGTAAGTCGAGGAGCACCTTGTATTACAATTCCATTCCATCCACTCAAAAATATCTCAGTACTCATTTAAATATACTTGCAGAAACACTGAAGAGATTTCTGATTGATTGATTGATTGATTGATTGATATTACTTATTTCTAAAACACCCATCTCTTTCAGAGAGAGGCCCTGAATGGTGTACAATATAGCTCTGGGCAGTGTATAATATATGATTATTTTTCTCTTTTTTTAAAAACTCTTTTTAGACTATCTTATGGATCAAAACCATAAGCCGAGCCGAGGTGGCGCAGTGGTTAGAGTGCAGTACTGCAGCCACTTCAGCTGACTGCTAGCTGCAGTTCGGCGGTTCAAATCTCACCGGCTCAAGGTTGACTCAGCCTTCCATCCTTCCGAGGTGGGTAAAATGAGGACCCAGACTGTGGGGGCAATATGCTTACTCTGTAAACCGCTTAGAGAGGGCTGAAAGCCCTATGAAGCGGTATATAAGTCTAACTGCTATTGCTGTAATATATTTAAGCCAGTCCCCTATATCTGTTAGGCTTAACATTAGCAGTCAGCATGTGATCATAGTAGTTAAAGACCATCTCCTGCTCTGATTGACCTTTGGGAAAAATGTAAGATGGCTAGTAGCTGAAGGAAAACCAAATCAAACCAAATGGGGTTGTGTCTTTTCTTCTGTTCTCAACACTAGAATCAGAAGCTGTTTTTCTGCTGGTTTTTTTTTTTTTTTGACTTAAATTTCTAAAAGTACTACCTCCCAGGGAGCCTGTAAGAATTGAAACACATATAGGCAGCCCAAGACAACTGAATAATAATAAATCACTGGCATGTTTAATCAAGCACCGGTGATAAACAATGAATTATATTCCTGCTTACCAAGATGCAGAAACTATAATGGTAAAGGATTTTCCCTGTCCAGTCATGTCCGACTCTATGGCATGGTGCTCAACTCTGTTTCTTGGCTCAAGGAGCCAGTGTTGTCCAAAAACAATTTCTTTTTTTTATTAGAAGATTTTTATTATTATTTTTTCCCTTCTACAACACATTACAGTCATTATATCAACATTGTTATGTTATCATATCTGTACATGTATATAATATTTCGCTTCTATATTTACACACCTTTATACACAGTTCTATGTATATTTATATATATTGTTTTTCGGCTTAATTAATTTTCTTGTTTTGCAGCCATTTGTACCAATTGTTCTAAATTTCATAATATTCCAACTCTTCTTTATCTTTTAATTTCAGTGTTAATTTGTCTATCTCTGCACAATCCAAAGTTTTTTTTAATCACTAATTCGTCTGAGGGGGTATTATTTTGTTTCCAGCATTGGGCAAATGCTATTCTAGCTGTAGTTAGTAGATGTGTTAATATGTACTTATTTTTCTTTGTATATTTCTCTTTGATTATTCCCAGCAGAAATATTTCGTGTTTGTGTTTTATCTGTTCTCCTGTAATTTCTTGCACCCATTTCCAGATTTTTGTCCAATATTTTTGGACTTTTTTACACTTCCAGCAGGTTGGCTTCATGTTTGGGTACATTTTAGCCAATCTTGGTGGTAAATGCCAACGATAAAACATTTTGTACATATTTTCTTTAAGTGCTGCTGATCATGTTAGTTTATAATTTGTGTTCCAAATTATTTCCCAATCCACTAGATCTATGTTGTAACCAAAGTTTTTGGCCCACGCTATCATGCAACCTTTAACTTTTTCTTCTTCTAATGTTATTTTTAATAAATATTTGTAAATGTTCGTTATGAGTTTATTTTCTGGGCCAATTAAAATTTTATCTACTTGTTGTAATTCTGTGTATATTCCATATTCTTTTACATCTTTTTTGTATCTTGATTGTAGTTGGAGATATGACCACCAATCTATATTTATATTTTGCTCCTTTAATTCTTGATTCATTTTCAAATTCCATTGGCTATCTAAAATTTCACTATATCTAACCATTTTCAATAGATCTAGCATATTGGGATGTGTCATGGCTTCCATAGTGGAAAGCCATGTCGGTATTTTCATGTAATGTTTTTCTCTAATTTTATTCCAGACCTGTATCAGTGCATCTCTAATATAGTGTCTGTGAAAGTATTTTTGTTTCTTTTTACCCTCTTCCCATAGGAAAAAATGCCATCCCGTTTGCAAATCGTGGCCCTCTAATGTTAGTATTCTTTTATTTTTTTTAAATTTATCCAATTCCTGATCCATGTTAGTGCTGCTGCTTTGTAATAAATCTCCCAGTCAGGGAGTCCCATACCACTTCTGCTTCTGTCATCCTGTAGAGCTTCAACTTTATCCTGGCTTTCTTCCCTTGCCATATAAATTATAATATAATCATATTCAATTCAGTAAAAAAAATCTTAATTTTATGGGGATTGTTTGAAATAAGTATAATATTCTCGGTAGTACATTCATTTTTATTGCTGCTATTTTCCCTATTAATGATAGTTGTAGTTTCCCCCATAATTCTAGATCTTTTTTTATTTGTTGCACTAATTTTGTATAATTATTTTCTTTTATAGTTGAGCACTTTGCAGTTGGATATTTAACTTTCTTTGTCACTTGCAGTCCTATTATTTTTTCTAATTCTTTATTTTGTTCTTCTTTCAAATTTTTGGTTATCACTTTAGTCTTTTCTTTATTAATCTTTAACCCTGCTACATCTCCATATTTTCCTAATTCTCGCATTAAGCTATTTCCTGTTTCTAGTGGGTTTTCTATGATGAATACCAAATCATTTGCAAAGGCCTGAATTTTATATTCCTCTTTTTTAATTTTAGTTCCTCTTATCTCCGAATTTTGTTTAATTCTTATTAAAAGACTTTCAAGTGTCAGGATAAAGAGGTGATAGTGGACAACCCTGCCTTACTCCTTTCCTTATTTTAAAGGGCTCTGTACTTTCCCCATTTAATAATATATTTGCCCTTTGGGTGGAGTATATCGTTTCTATTAATCTTTCAAATTGGTCCCCTAATTTCATAGTCTTAATTTGTTGTATCATGAATTCCCAATTTAAATTGTCAAATGCCTTCTGTGTATCCAGAAAGACAAGTGCCACTTGTTTCTCTGGATGCACCTCATAGTACTCTAAAATATTTGCTATTATTCTGGTGTTATTTCTGATTTGTCTTGTTGGGAGAAATCCATTTTGATCTGGATGTATTAGTCATTTAATAGTTTTTTTCAATCTCTCCGCTATTATTGTTGTGAATATTTTATAGTCGGCATTTAACAACGAGATTGGCCTATAGTTTTGAATTTGTTTTTTATCTGCACTTTCTTTAAATATTAATGTAATATGTGCTTCTCTCCATGAATCCGGTATTTTTGCTTTCATCAGTGCCTCATTATACATCTCCAGCATGAAGGGTTCTATCAATTCATTCAATTCATCTATTATTTTGTACCATTCTGCTGGGAATCCATCTGGGCCTGGCGTTTTATTATTTTTCTGTTTCTGAATCGCCTGTTTTGTTATTTTTTTTACAGCATTTCTTTCATATCTTCTGTTATTGATGGGGTTTCTTTTAGATATTCTCATCATTTAGATATTCTTTTATTTGTTTTCCATCTACTTGTTCCCCTTTATACAGATTCTCAAAATACTTGTATGCAAACTTTTTCTTCCCTTCCATTGTATGTTGTAGTTCACCAGTTTCCTCTTGAAGTTGATATATTAATCTTTTTTCTCTTTCTTTTCTCAATCTATATGACAGCCACCTCCCCAGTTTATTTGCTTGCTCAAAGAAGTTTTGCTTTGTTAGTTTTAGGCCCTTTACCATTTCTTCCTGGTCTAATATATTTAATTTATGTTTTGCTAACATCCAATCCTTTCTAATTTTGTCACTTTGTGGCTTATTTTGTAATTCTATTTTTAAATTTTAAATTTCCTTCTCTAATATCTTCTGTTGTGCCCATTTTTCGTTGTTCCTTTTTGCTGAATACACTATAATAATTCCATGGGAATAAGCTTTCTTGGTATCCCATAAATTTTGTATAGATGTCTGTTCTTTTGTATTTTCCTTAAGGAATAATTCCAATTTGTTTCTACATTTTTGAATAAATTCTTTTTCTTTTAATATTTGCAAATTTAACATCCATTTTCATCTAGTTTTTCCCCCTTTCCAGATTATTTTGATGGGGTTGTGGTCTGCCCAAGTGTTTGGTAATATTTCAATTGTATGTATTTCTGCCCCAATTTCCCCATTCATTCATCCATGCCATATCAATCTGTGACCAGAATTGGTGTGGGTTGGAATAAAAAGTATTTTTTTTTCTGGTTCCATTTTTCTCCAAATATCTATCAAGTTTAATTCCTCCATCATCTCAAAACAGGTTGTTGGTAATACTTTTTTTATTTTTAAATCTTTTTTACTGTCTACTATGGCATTATAATCTCCTATTATGCAGATATTCCTCATTCCAATTTCTCTAATTTTTTCATGTAATTTTTTATAAAAGTCCTTCTGATTTTCGTTTGGGGTGTATATTGCTACCAGTATTATTGATTTTTGATTTATCTGCTTTTTGTTTTCTTAATTTTGCCCAGATACGCTTTCTTTTTGTTGCCGAATTTAAACGGTTAATATTTACTGACAATAATTGAATTTCTTCTTCCATCCTCCTAAATCTCTACCTGCCTTTGTTTTTCATTAACTCTAGTTTCTTTTTCGGCTCCTTGTTTTTGGTCTCACTTCCTCCTCTCTCTGTTGTTCTTCCTCCTCCCTACTAGTTTCTCCCTGTTCTCCTTCCATTATTCTCTCTTGTCATTCTTCCTGACTTCTATATTCCATCTCCTCTTTACTGCTCTGTTCCACTTCCGGGCCTACTAGTTGTTCATATAAATCCTGTGCCTTCTTCAGATTGTCAACTTTAATCCTTTTCTCCTGCCAGGTTACCAGCATCCCTTCAGGTATCAACCACCTAAATAGTATATCTCGTTTAATCAATTGTGTCACCAGGAATTGATATTCTCTCCTTTGCTCCCTCACTCTTTGTGGGATTTGTTTGTACTTCTCTAGGCAATCAGTGTTTTCTGGCATAATTGGTGCTTACTCTGTATATATCGTCCAACTCATTTAGAATCTCATGTCTGTCTCTTTTTAACATCTCTGCCATTAATACCGACATTATAATTGGTAAATCTTACTCTTTTGTCTCTGTTACTTTCTGGAATCGAAGGTAAAATGCTGCACGGTCAATTTCCATGTGGATTAGAGAGTCTTCTAAGTTTTTGCTTGATGTTTTCATCTGCTGTTCAACTAAGTCTAGTTTCTTCTCTGTTTGTTCTGTTCTTTTTTCTATCACTTTTATTGACTGTTCATTTTTTCCAGTGTTTGTTGTATAATTCCCATTTTGTCATCTAATTTCTGTATGTTGTTTTTAACTTCATTTTTCATTTCACTCATCTCTATTTTCATTTCATTCATATCCATTTTCATTTCATTGTGGTTTTTAGCTACTGCCTATTGACGCTTAATCATAGTTTCTTGGATAGTTAGCAGTGCTGTCTGCACATTTTTGATATTCAATCCAGAATTTGGTTTTTCCATTGTAGTCATTTCTTCTGTTGACCTTTGGGATGCTGGAGAAGCAATCAATACCTTTGTCGCTGGATTTGTCACTGAGTTTACAATTGTCTTTTTCCCTGATCTCAGTGCTGTTGTTGTGATATTCACCATCTCTTTTAAAATTTTATCTTGTTCTTTTAATATGGTAATGGTAATGGTAATGGTAATGGTAATGGTAAATTTATTTATAGGCCGCCCTTTTCCCTGGGGGGACTCAGGGCAGCTTACAACAGATAGGGCGGGAAGACACACAATGACATATATAAATAACATATAATTAAAATAAAAGCAACATTCATTCATCATTCGGGTGGGGACAGACTATAATCTTTAACCCCAGGCCTGACGGGATAGCCAGATCTTGAGGGCTGTGCGGAAGGTCTGGAGGGTGGTGAGGGTACGAATCTCCACGGGGAGATCGTTCCAAAGGGTCGGAGCTACTACTGAAAAGGCTCTCCTCCGCCTTACATATGTTATCCCAAATTAGCATCCCCCCTTTTTAAATGATTCCTTAACTTAGCTTGTTCTATCTATATTAATATACAAACAGTAGTCTTAAAGCAATATAAGCAACTTAAATAATATCTATAAGTTATTCAATAATAACTGGAAATAGTAAAAAGGAAGTAAACAAACAGAGAGCGAAGGACAGAGAGAGAAAGCCTCAGTGAATACATAGATATAGATATGAATATAGATATGAATATCTACAAGCTTTCCACTTACTTGTTTATGAATATAAATATTGATTTGAGTACTTATTTATAGGTATTATAAATATTATATATAGATATTGTCTATAATTGTAACTTATTTCACCAAACTATTAATGCAGTCAGTTCATTCACCACTTTTTATTTAAGTTCTGGGTTGAGTTATTTTCTTTTCAAAATTGCAAAATTCTTTGAAAAATTGTCCACATTCTTCTGTTCTAAATGGTTCTAAATAATTTCAGCACAGCTGTTGCATCAGCCTCTTCCCCTTCCGTTTCATTGTTCTCTTCTCTTCCTAACTACTGTCTGTCAACCGTTGCGCTCAAGCACACCACGGTTCTCCAAGTCCTCCCTCTTACTCGATTTCTTTCCACTACTTGAGTCTGTATGACTTAGAGTCAGTTCGTACTCTTTCTTGTTGTCTCCCCTCTGATCGCTCACTTGCACCAATTAGTTCTTCGGGCCGGTCTTTGTCTCTAAAAGTCTGCTGCTCTCACTCTTCCAAGTGGCCTCTAGGTTATAGGGTTCTCTTACCCTCTGGAGACTCACTGCTTTGCCCGTTCTCCTCTGCGATCTTCCCTTTCTGCACTCACCGCTGTTTCCACTCGCAAGCCGGTCCGCTAATCCACTCGATGACACAACAACAAGTTGATTAAATTCCTCCTTTTCCTTTTAGATAGTTTGTCGAGACTTCAAGTCCGCCATTGAAACAAGGCAGATGCTTGCACGTCGGATTAAAAGGGTATCCCCATGTTGTAACGGGTGGTTGCCCTCTGCCTCATTAGTCCTAGGGTTTCCCTACTCCTCTGCGTCTCTCTCTAAGATCGCCATACCCCCGAAGGGATCCTCCAAACCTGTAGATTGGGATAAGAAGTCAGAGCCCTGGTTTCTTCCCCACACTCGTCTTGACGTCACCACCGGAAGTCTCCATCCATGGCATGGTGCTCATCTCTGTTTCTTGGCTCAGTGAGCCTTTGGGGGTCCAAAAACAATTTCCTGCAGCTGGCATGGTTATATGCCAAAGGCACATGCAATGCTATTACCTTCCCACCAAAGTAGTACCTATTAACTTACTCACATTTGCATACTTTCAAACTGCTAGGTAGGCAGAAGCTGAGGCAAGCAATGGGAGCTCACCCTGTTGTGCAGAGCTCAGGTTTCAAATCCAGGCTGTCACCTCTCCAGCTGACAAGCTCAGTGTCTTTAACTGCTGAGCCATTGAGCCTCCTACTATTGCAAGTGATAGCTAAGTGATGGTTCTCAGGAATTGTAATTGTGGATCTAACCATGTCAGAGGGAATGTCTTCCTTTACCTCTGTTCTCTTCAGTTAATAGATATGTCACCTCCAAATTCCAAAGAAGAATTCAAATTCTTTCTGTTTATCCACTAAAAGATGCTTAGTTTCAACATGAGAAGATCACTCACTTTGTTTGAGCTGATTATCTTGTACGCTCCTTTTCAAATTAGGTTTGAAAATTCCCTACTTTGAATGTAAGGCATGAGCTTAGAATAACATTGTGGATATTTGATTTATCGTGGCATGCCCTGTGTTGTGATATGTACATATAAAGTTTTCAAGCTTTTGATTCAGTGTAATATTTTCTCCATAGATTACTTGCAAACCATTCTTGAGCATACCTTCAGTTTTCTATTTGTAGTTTGGTGATAGAGTATTGATATTATATTACCAATTTCATTCTCGAAGTCTGAAATTGTCCAATTACAAATTGTAGTCTATTTGTCACTCACTAATTCTTCTGGTATACCTGGTCTCACAAAACATTCTCTCTGTATATTGGAGTCACTGAAGTCATTCGAAACACCTCTGGTTCACACTAAACACACATCTGTAATTAAAAACATTGTGCTCATAAATGATTCTGGCTATATATGAATTTTTTGCCTTGGCAATGGAGGCCATTTCCATAAATGAAATTGTGCTTTTTATGGCTTCTTTTGGACAGTTGTCAAAACTTAAAAATCTGAGCAACTCATTCCAAGCTGTTGAATTTGTTGATTGATTTCTATCCAGCAAACAAACTATAACCAAATGTCTTAATTTTTGCTACATTAAATGTAGGTCCCCCAATGCTGAACTTTAAGTGCCTACAAAAGTTAACCATTGCAAAATTTAAATGCAGCATGGTGTTGATTGTAAACAGATTGTTACTATATATTTCAGGCCATGTTAGGCTTCCCCTATTTTCTCTTTGAATCATCTCAATGACGGGGATGCTGTCAATCTCTGTGACAGAAAACTTTTCAAAGAATCTTCACCAGGTATAGATTTTTCATATTGTTTCTCTCTAGGTGTAAATAAATCAGTTGTTTTTATATGCATGATTGTGGGTTCTTTTGAATTCTGCTTTGGGCAGAAAGAGTGCTCAATCCTCAAGGAATGAAGTTCACCACAGCACCCAAAGAGGCACCCAAACAGGCACTACAAGCAGAATTAGTGTTGTGAGAAAAAGAGAGATAGTAGTAGCAGGTCACTAAATTCCCTTCCATAAATATAACTCCCCAGGATGCTTCTGAAGATACCTCTCCAGATGTCAGCTTGGAGGAAGATGAATCAGTTCCAGGCAATGGTGGAATCCTACAAGTTTAACAACCAGTTCAGTGATTGCACACTTCGCTGCGCACACATGCACAGTTTTCAGAAAACTTACCTTCCGCATTACTGCTGGGGAGGAAAACAGCTGAGGCATGGCAATCCACTCTGCTGCATGACTCAGCTGAGAAGATAAAGATTAGTAAAGCACAGGGACAGGTGGGCAGGCCCACTTGTTCATCGGAGCTACCGGTTTGCCCAAACTGGTCTGAACCAGTAGAATCCCACCCCTGGTTCCAGATACATCTGAAGCAGAGTTGGTCAATGGCTTCAGGCAGCCATCTGAGAGGGATTTGGCTGAAGCCCAGCTGCAGCAAGAACAGCCCTAAGCCTTTAGATGGGCAAAGCATGAAGATGGAGCCAGTCAGTGATGAGGAAGAGAAAGTGCCTTCTGCCACTGATCCAAGAACACATAGGAGGAGAAAGCCTCACCCTTCTTGATGGGCTGCACCAGAAGCTGCTATTTAGCACAGCAAACAGATGGGGGCAATGGTGAGAACAACATGTTCATTTCCTAGTTGTTTTTTCTGGTCATTGTGACTTTTGCCTTCCTTTGGATTGACACCTTGCCTTGACTCGGATCATGCCTTGTGTGCCTTGACTTGGAATGTACCCTCTTGTGTTGTGGATTTAATTTTGCCTGGTGAGTTTATTTTGCCTGGGAAACTTTAAGTGCTTTATGGACTCATTGGCCATTGCTCTGTGGACTA
Organism: Thamnophis sirtalis; assembly: GCF_051295495.1. Classification (NCBI taxonomy): domain Eukaryota; kingdom Metazoa; phylum Chordata; class Lepidosauria; order Squamata; family Natricidae; genus Thamnophis; species Thamnophis sirtalis. The sequence continues at coordinate 158,004,727 of NW_028261382.1, forward strand.
GAATTTGTCTGCTTATGACTGAACTTAACTGGGACAGTTCGGGGGTTTTGATGAAGGGAATTGCGGGTGAATATTATTAAACACATTAAACCAGTTAGGTTTGTGTATGTGTGAACAGACATCACACCTGGTTGAAGCATGTAACACCACAAACCTCATTACTTCCTATTTATGCATATATATTTTCTTTGCAGCTCTCAGTGAACATGATGTGAAAGCTATCAGGCATTCACTGCTGCCTTTCATATGCTATCACGATATGTGATAAGTGCACTAATGCCATATGGTGAGACATCACGAGCCGATTTTACTGGTAAATGTGAATTTTACAGCAATATGTCATCACCATGCCTGATGTCATTATTTTCTTTGCTTCTGCGAAAACTTGTTCACACTATTTTGTCCACTGCCAAGCACTTCCCATTCATAGCAAAGTGTTTAAAGTTGTAGCATGGTAGCTAAATCTGGCAGACATCTGTTATAATATTTAACAAATCCTAAAAAGCAGCAGAGCTGTGACACGTATTGTGGTCCTAGGCATTTGTGACTGAATTCAATTTTCTAGTAGACTTTTGCAGACCTTGCTTTGACCACGATACGTGTTAATAGGTTGCTAGAAGTCACAGGGGTTGTGTTCTGCTCAAATGCTTCAGTCTGACAATCTCTGCAATATTGGTTTGAGGTTTTGCAGTTAAGCTCCTCATTGTCTCCAGCAACAGTGATATCATTTAAACAGCACTGAGTGCCTGGATAGCTGTGTAGCATTTGATCCATGGCTGTCTGCCAAAGCTTTTACTCTCATGGCACCTGAACATTTCTGTCACACTTCTCTTAGTGTTATTTGTTATTGGATGTGGCAGACGTTGCCACTGCAGGTTTACTGTTTGCATGTTAGCCATCTTTTATCACAGTGATAGAAAGTTTCACTCCACCACAACTGTCCATTCATTTCAATTTGGAAAGGCCCATCTGGATGAGTTCTTTTCTAATGTTTCTCCTTGAAATTTTACTGAAGCAGGGGGATCCAGAGAGGCTATAAAAGTAGTCCTCAATTTGGGACCATTAATGTAACGACAATCCAAAGTTACAGTGGCTTCAGAAAAAATTGACTTACAGCCTGTAGTCACACTTACAGCCATCACACTACCCTCCCAGCCAAGTGATTGCAATTCAGATGCTTGGCAACTGGTTCTACAGACCCTCTCACAAACTGAACCTAAACAGATTCATCTTCTTCTCTCAAATGCTATAGGGCATTGCAAAACAACCAAACACAAAGACAGTCCCCACCCCCATGCTAAACAACTAATTCTTACAACACTGTCTTATGCCCTGGGATGTTAAACTACCTAATAGAGCTGCATTCAATGGTGGGCTGCTGCCAGTTCAGACCGGTTCGGGAGAACCAGTAGTTCCAACAATCAGCTGACCCCACCCACTCGCCCCCATCCTATCCTGTCCTATATGTTCTTTCTGGCTCAGCTGATTCATGTGGCACAGCTGATTTCCATGCCTCCACTGTTCTACTTACCGGGCTGCCTTAGAAGATAAGCAGCTCAGCTTCAAATTGCTGTATTTTGAACACTACTTGCAAGCATGCAATCACCAAACCAGTTGTTAAACCAGTTGCAGCCCACCACTGGCTGCATTATTATTGCTATTATCCTTCTCATCTTTCTTATTACCTGTTTCCTTAGTTTCTTATAACTATAACTTTGTTATAGTTATAAGTCTCATGATTTATATTGATTGCTTTTATTTAGTATCCTATTATTTATGTTAACTGATTATTTAATATCCTATGACTTTCACTGAGTGTTGTAACTTATGATTTATGATGATTTTATTTTATGATTATGATCATAATTTATCACCTATTGCTTGTATGTACACTGCGAGGTTATGCACCAGAGACAATCCTTTGTGTGTCCAATCACACTTGGCCAATAAAGAATTCTATTCTATTCTATTCCATTCCATTCTATCCAACCCTACCCTACCCTACCCTACCCTACCCTATTCTATTCTATTCCATTCTACATTTAATATAAAATTGGTTGCATCATCATATACTGGCAAAAAGCAGCAAAAATGCCCATTGAAGAAACAAGATTTGCTTAACAATTACATGAATTGTTTAATGACCATGCCATTCACTTAACAGCTGCTGTAAAAATTGCTGTAGAATTGGATTTGACTTGATGTGTGATCTCAATACTTACAATAGAAATTCTGCTGCCAACTATGGTCATAAATCCAAGATTAGTTTATAGTTTGTTAAGCAGATGACATTGTTTAGCTAAATTCTAAGTTCAAGAATGCAACATTTCCTTCTTTAAAAGGAATTTCAATGTACAAATGAATTCTTTGCCTGGTCATATGAATGGATTCAATGAAAACATCTGAAGAAAAAAATGAATCCTGGAGAATTTCAGTAGCAATGGTCCTGGTAACAGTAGGAAAGTTATGAGCATAGTATCATCATAGTGAAATATTAAGACAGGGCCATTTCCACTGACTGCCCTTTATTCATTCAGTGCTACAATGGTTTCACAGAGGAATCTGATTGTTTCAACTCACTGCTAATTGAACATAGGTAAAGGTACTTAATTTTTTGTATATGAAATCATAAAAATGCACATCCATTTCAATTGCCTTCCAGGTTGATGGATATTGATGTCTCAAACATCTGGAGAGCACTAGATTGAAGATATGTAACATAATATATTAATAACAGTAATATTTAATTTTTATCCTCATTAAACATATGCTTCATTCAGATTTGATATTCGAACAGATGTTCTTCATCTAAGGATATATATATATATATATATATATATATATATATATATATATATATGTGTGTGTGTGTGTGTGTGTGTGTGTGTGTGTGTGTGTGTGTGTGTGTGTGTGTGTGTCTGTGTGTCTGTGTGTCTGTGTGTCTGTGTCTGTGTCTGTGTCTGTGTCTGTGTGTGTGTGTGTGTGTGTCTGTGTGTGTCTGTGTGTGTCTGTGTGTGTCTGTGTGTGTCTGTGTGTGTCTGTGTGTCTGTGTCTGTGTCTGTGTCTGTATCTGTATCTGTATCTGTATCTGTATCTGTATCTGTATATGTATATGTATATGTATATGTATATGTATATGTATATGTATATGTAGGTCTTTGGTTATTTGGGTTTTCTCCCGCGTAAAATTGGAAGTGTCTTGGCGATGTTTCAACGAAGTCTCATTCGTCATCTTCAGGCTGGTTTGCTCGGCTTCATGCTTCTAGGAGCAATGTGAGATCGCAGTTGTTTCTTCCTTTTAACTGCCAGTGGGGGTGTGAGCTGATTGGGTGGGAGCTTGGGTGTGTTCTGATAGGGTGGAGGTACGTTCTGATTGGTTGGGGGTTTTGTGCTCGGCTTAGTCTGAGTTGCCGGGGGATTTGAGCTGTTAAGCTGCATTACTGTTGTTTGGCTTCATGTTTGTGGCTCCCTTTATTTATCAGCACAAATACAACAAAATGTAACAAAAAGGCAACAGTAAAAATATTGGGTTTCTGCCTGGATGGTCTCTTGTGACAAGCCGAAGGACAGAGAATGGAAGTAGTGATCTTCCTCCCATATTTGGGCATACCGGGGGTTGTAATTATCTAATAGATATCTTTCACCCTGGCTTCACTGATAACGGATAAGAGCCTGTGGCCTAATGGCTAAGATGTTTGCCTAGTATGTAATATAGCCCAGGTTCAAATCCCAGTAAGGATATGGCTAGCTGATGAGAGCTAAATAGCTTGAAATAGATCTATACTAGTCTCCCTTTATTTATTTATCAGCACAAATACAACAAAATGTAACAAAAAGGCAACAGTAAAAATATTGGGTTTCTGCCTGGATGGTCTCTTGTGATGAGCCAAAGTGATCTTCCTCCCATATTTGGGCATACCGGGGGTTGTAATTATATATATAATTACATATATATAATCTCGTCACAAGAGACCATCCAGACAGAAACCCAATATTTTTTACTGTTGCCTTTTTGTTACATTTGTTATATTTATGCTGATAAATAAATAAAGGGAGACTAGTATAGATTTATTTCAAGCTATTTAGCTCTCATCAGCTAGCCATACCCTTGCTGGGAATCGAACCTGTGCTCTATTGCCTCTTAGGCAGATGTGTTAACCATTGAGCTACAGGGCTCGACTCCTTATCAGCCAGGCCAGGGTGAAAGGTATATATTTAAAGTCAGAACCCCTGGTATCCCCAAATATGGGAGGAAGGTCACACTTCCATTCTCTGTCCTTCGGCTCGTCACAAGAGACCATCCAGACAGAAACCCAATATTTTTTACTGTTGCCTTTTTGTTACATTTGTTATATTTATGCTGATAAATAAATAAAGGGAGACTAGTATAGATCTATTTCAAGCTATTTAGCTCTCATCAGCTAGCCATACCCTTGCTGGGAATCGAACCTGTGCTCTATTGCCTCTTAGGCAGATATGTTAACCATTGTGTCTGTGTGTGTGTCTGTGTGTCTGTTTGTGTGTATGTGTGTGTCCAAATTAACATTTTTTCATTGAGTTTATGCATCCAAATTCAGGCATAAAGGGAAAGACAATATTCTATACATCATTAGATTGTTCATCCCAATTTATCTTTCCAAATATAATTATACTAATGGTATAGGTAATTGTGATGATGATGATGCAAATTATCATAACTATTATCGATGGTACTATGCTTTCAATATTTATTGATTTAAAAAATGATCACTTATACAAAACTCTTCCATCACTTAGAAAGGCACCCAGAATTCTCACATTGCTTCTTTTCAAGATAATTCTACAGTCAACTGTAGGAAATTATGAGACCATTTTTTTTCATTATGAGATTCTTCTTAATTGTTATGATTAAAGGAACCTAATGCCCATCAAGCCTTTCAGCAACTCATTTGAGAAATATATACTTAAACAAATGGCAAATATTTACATCTACGTTAGCAGATGATCCCCTGATGCTTCTATATTGAAAATCTACTTTTTTAAAGAAAACAACAAACATGCTTGATCCCCCCCCCCAGTTTCTAGAGGAACCATCTGCTTAAGCATGATACATAAATTTAATAAGAATCTTTATTTCCAACCGAGATCATCATGGAAATGGATTGAACTCACATGATATTCAACCGTAAAGGCAAGAAGCCATGGTATAAAGTCATAAAATATCCTTGCTCAAAAATTGTTCTGACATTCAAGCAATCATGTTTGAAATTTTCTCAAACCGATATAAGAAGGATCATTCCAATATTAGAATTAGCTTTTAATAAGTTTGAAATGTGTTTGGAATAACTTCCCCACTTGGACTTAAATTTAGCAAGATTTGCACAGAAGAGAACCATTTTGTCTGCTTTTCTATATTCACTGATCTAGAAATAGTGATTCCTCCTCAGTTCTGTGGTGCTTAATTAAAAGTTTGCTCATAATGTCATCATTTGGTGGCCCTTGGTCTCTTAAAAATGGTTTCAACTTGACCCATGACTCATTGTAGCCAATTCAAACCCTTAAGAACCTCACATGTGCCAAAAGACATGTCTTCTATTGACCAGTTGATATCCATAGCAATTCCTTTCCCATGGCATTTTATTGTTTGATCTGTTGTAAAGACCAAAATCAGAGTCAGCTAAAAAGATATCACCCCCACACCAGGGGTGGGTTCTGGCCACCTTTACTGCCAGTTCGCTTATGTGTGCGCTTTGCATGCTGGATGTGCGCTGTGCACATTGGATGTCAAGACTGACCTACAAGATTTACCTACATATTCGTATGCATTTCTCTACACATTTTCACAGGCAATATTTTTGTTGGAAATAAACTTTGTTATCCTAATATGCTATATAATATGCTTAAGGGACAAATGATATGTGCATCTCTAAGGAATACAAGCCTGAATTTAAGATTATTTTTCACTCACCATAAAAAGGTATAAATTCTTATGTGTCATTTAAGTTCCCATCTTGCTACTATAAAATGGTAGCTCCAACTGAATCTAATCTTGGGTTCCTCTCGCAATAAAGATCTACATGTGAAGTAGTTCCTTATAAAAGCAGATTCATTCCTTCAGAGAGATATGGACTTCAAAGTGAAGAAAAGAATCTTATTAAACAGCTTCATTGCTTAGAACAGAATAGAATAACAGAATTGGAATGGATCTTGGAGGTCTTCTAGTCCAACTCCCTGCTCAGGCAGGAAATCCTATATCATATCAGACAAATGGTTGTCCAATCTCTTCTTTAAAACTTCCAATGTTGGAGAATTCTCAACTTCTGGAGGCAATTTTTTTCCACAGATTGTTTCCATCCATTGCGTCTTGTCCTGCCTTCAGGTGCTTTGGAGAATAGCTCAATTCCCTCTTCTTTGTGGCAAACCCTGAGATATTAGAACACTGCTATCATGTCACTCTTAGTCATAGTCACCTAGCCTCCTAGTCACTATAATGAAGGTAATGGTCAGATAAAAGAAACATGAGCTCAGGCCGTGAATGTAATTATTGCTATTAAATTTGCCTGTTGCCCATCTTGCAGTTTGAGAATGCGAGTAAACATCTCAGACAAACACCTTCCTAGTTCATATGAGGATAAAAGGGGAAATGGGGGAAGCATGTTCAGACATACAGGATTTTGTTACTAAAGCTTTAGAATCAAAGTAGTCCTTATATACCTGGCATTGGTTTCCTCGTGTGCTCTACCTTGAAGGGCTGACAACGTCATACCTCTACAGCCTGTGTAACTTGCTGAAGAAAATAAAGCTGATAAAAATAAGTTGACAGAGAGTGAGAGAAAAATTGCTAATTAACTCTTGAAGTTAAATGAAAAGGACAAGTGTCAAAAGCATGTGATGTAACATAATATAATATACCTCCTTACCACTGGTCTTTTCGCCTCTTTTTCCTTATGTTTAAAACGTTGTGTCCAAATGCTACCCTTTGTGGTGAAAATCACTTTTTCTGATGCATTAAAAAAAATACAGTATTCATTTCATCACCTTTCTTTTCCCTCTTCACAATAAAAGGTCTTTAGGGGCTCCTTGTTGGCAGCTGTATCATGCCCACATATCATTATTTTGCGGATTGTTTGGAATTCAGTTGTTTACTCTCATGTCAGACAGCATTAAGGGAATGTTTGAATGCAGGTCCTTTGGCAGCAATAACATTTAAAATTCAAGGAGGAAGTTGTTTCAGATGTCAGAAATGTTTGCCAATGGGAAGGATGAATGCAAGAAATAAGTTAAATGATTCAGCCGCTCATGCATTAATGTTGTTCCAACATAACACAGTTGCTGGAGATAGACTGTTCCCATTATTCTCATTGGAAATAGGAACATTCAATGTATTTCCTTTGATACTTTGTCCTAGGAAAGTAGTAGGCATATTGGTGACTTAGATAAATCAATCAATCTTTCAATCTATCTATCTCTCTCCCTCTCCCCACCTCTCTCCCCCTCCCCCCTTTCCTTGCAGAATTGGGCTTTTGGTTTCTCAGAAGTTACTTTCCTTTGCTTTTTTATATTTTTCCTTGGTGGGTTTTTACTTAATTTTAAGACTACTAATTCTGCATAATTCTTCCCATTGATCTGCAATTTCTATATTTCTGTATTCTAATCTGACAAAGGCTCCAGGAAAAATTCCTTAAAATGTTTTCTGTTGCCAATATGAGTTTATAGTAATTTCTTGTTTGAGGCGAAGGATGGGGAATATCCAGTAGAGAGATTGCTTATTGCTCCAATCCCGTTTTTGCATTTTCCCAAGATCACATTGTTGAAATTTGGCAGTAAAACTGCAGTTATCAGTGGGAAAACTTCAAATTGTTTTGTTAAAGTAGTTTGGCTGCAAATAAGACCATTAAGCTTTAGCAAGGTCTATTACCTCTGTTTTATCTTAAGTCTTTCCAGAATAAAAAGGGTCAGACGTTTTAACTCAATTGTCTCCATAGATGTGCAGATTATGAGGCCAGAAAACTTATTTTTAAACCTTGCAGCCCTGGACTATAGAAGAAAATGTGTTGGTGAATGTGAAAGGGGTTGTTTGTTTGTTTGTTTGTTTGTTTTTTTGGGGGGAAGGATTTGTTTGTTTGCTGTTGCAAAATGGTAAAAAAAATGCAGACAAAAACTATAGCCTCCATTTGCTGTAGAGGAGGATTTATTGTGCAAACATCATGTTTTATTTCAGTCAAAATCGAGGCTTATCCACTTATTTATAAGGGTTTCTTTGTACATATAACTTTTAAAATAATATTTACTACGCAACTTATTCTGTGGGTTTATTCAGTTAAACTTTATAGGTTATTCAGTTCTAATGGATTTTTATGTATTTTCTCTTTCTGAATTTTATTTACTATTTTTCTGTATTTAATTTATTATGTGTATCTTATAGAATGTATCTTACAATGCATACATGAATTTTTATGAATTTCTGAAGATTTATTTTCCTGTCTCCTTTTTTCTTTTACAAACTAGGTTGAATTCTCCACATTTCTATGGTTTATCAAAAATGAGGATTATATTTAGCTGTTTTCTCCACTGGAGAAAAAACTAAGGACATTTTCTTCTCAGCCCAAATTCTATGGATCCTTCAGTTCCGTAGTTTTGCCATTTTCCTTGTTGGTTGGCAGTTTACTATTGATTTATATATTCATTCATTTGTCATATCTCTATTCCATCACAATCGTATAAAGACTTTTGGCAATTCACAACATTAAGACAGTAATAAAAAATATCAATTAAATCTGCCAATATCACAGTTTTAATCACCATTGACAGTAAAAGATGGTGCTTATGAAAGGATTATGTTCTGAGCAACTGTTCATAAGTCTCTTTTGTTTGTTAGTCAAACAAGCCTTAAAAGATTCACAATAACCCTTATAGCAATAGCAATAGCAGTTAGACTTATATACCACTTCATAGGGCTTTCAGCCCTCTCTAAGCGGTTTACAGAGTCAGCATATTGCCCCCAACAACAATCCGGGTCCTCATTTTACCCACCAGGATGGAAGGCTGAGTCAACCCTGAGCTGGTGAGATTTGAACAGCCGAACTGCAGAACTGCGCTTAGAGATGTAATTAGGTTCCTTTCCTCGGGGGGGGGGGGGATAAAATGCCACCTTTGCTGTCAGCTTGGCCACAAGGCATCAAAGTGCTTGGCTCCAGCCCCATTGCCACAAACATGCACACCAACCGCCATGGCGGTAAAGAGAAGGCCCCAGATGCCACCACAAAAGAGTCATCTGGGCCAACAATCTCTGGAAGAGGATCCCCAACTTAAGGTGATGAAGAGTCCTACCAAGGGGGAGGCCTCTGAGGAGGAAAAGGACAACCAACCTTTGGAAGAGGATCCCCAACTTAAGATGACGAAGAGTCCTACCCAGGGGGAGGCCTCCAAGGAGGAAAATGCTGAAGTTGACCTAATGGTGAATGCACCCATCCGCCCCTTCACCTTCCAAGTAAACCTCCAAGTGTCTGAGACGGGGTTGGAGGGGGAAGTTGAAGCAGTTGTGAGCACCAGTTGCACTCAATGCTTAATCAGCACGTCGATTGTCAAGCAACTAGGCATAAGCACAAGACCTCTAGCCTGTCCCATTCGGGTTGAGCAGGTAGATGGAACGCTAATTGGAGGGGCCCAAATCATGCTAATAATTGACTGCAATTAACTAACATACAGAGAGCAGTGACGTGTGGTGAGGTTCATGGCCGGTGAGGCAAAGGGGCGAAAGCCGGCCTATGTCTGCCAGCGCCAGGGCTTTGGCAGGGCTTTCAGAAAGCCACGCCAAAGCCCTGGCGCAGCTTTCCAAAAGCCTCACCGAAGCCCCACTGCCGCGTCTGCCATAGAGCGAGACGCGTTGTGCTCTATGGCAGATGTGGCACCGGGACTTTAAAGCCCTGTTGCCAGGGCCCTGCTGCCACTTTAAAGTCCTGCCGCCACATCTGCCATAGAGTGGGATGCGTCCCGCTCTATGGCGGATGCTGTGCCGGGACTTTAAAGCCCTGCCGCTGGGGCCCTGCTACCACTTTAAAGCCCTGCCGCCGCATCCACCATAGAGTGGGACACGTCCCGCTCTATGGCGGATGCGGCACCGGGACTTTACAGCCCTGCCGCCGGGGCTCTGCAGCTACTTTAAAGCCCTGCTGCCGGGGCCCTGCTGCCACCGTTCCCTTCTCCCAACCTCCGAGCCGTGCCTCCCTCTCTAAACTTCTGAGCTGTGCTGGGGCCAGGAAGCGGGGCTGGCCTGCAAAGGCCTGGGTGTGGGCAGAGTAGCCGGCGGTTGAAGCGGAGCCTTGGGCGAAGCGAGACCGAAGGAAGAGCAGGAGGAGGCCGCCTCGGCCTTGCCTCCCGGCCGCAGGTTACGGAACGAACTGGAAGCCAGCCAGGCGGGAGAAAAGATTTTTTGCAACCATTTAGAGGAGATGGCACAAGCTTTACTTGAATTAATTGGTCATAAATTCGCTATTTTCTTCTCTTCCCGCCTCCCCTTTGTGTCCCACATAAAAAAGTGCCAATAAAACACACGAACACACAGACACACACAAATTACTTACAATAATAAAATTACTCACACATTACAATAATAATTTTGAATTCCTCTCCTCTCCCTTCGACCCACATACCTTTTCCAGCTGTTTCACAGAAGATTTCAACTTTCCTCTTGTCTGCCATGATGAAAATGTAAAAAAGGTAAAAAGAAAAAGGCAAGAGCTGCTGAAGTAAGGCTGGATTAGCTGCTGCCAGAGCCTCCAATGGATTACTCTGCTTAACTGTTTAAAAAAAGCCTCTAAAAAAGTGCCCTCTACAGGAGGAGGCGAGAGAACCACGTGCCTCATCTACATAAGGAATTTTTCACCTTTTAACCCTTGCTTAACTCTGCTCAAGTGATCATAAAGATAGACTAAATGAGGTACATGGTTCTCTTGCCTCCTCCTGCAGAGGGCACTTTTTTAGAGCTTTTTTAAACAGTTAAGCACTAAGCAGAGCCATCCACTGTGACTCTGGCAGCAACTACCTCAGCCTTTTTTCTTTTAATTTTTTTTCTTTTTATGATGACAATGGTGAGGCCCTGCCTCCCCTGCCACCTCTGACTGCACGTCACTGACAGAGAGAGATCAATATAATACATGTATAATTTAATGTGTAATCTTCACTGTTGGTATATATGTTGGTAAATTTGTGAATTATAGGATTTTTTCCCACTCAATGGTATAATTAATTGACTAATTATCAGTATAGTTCCTATACTGTCTTTAATATTTTTTCTGTGTCTACGCACTTAGAACTAGAAAAAGAAAACAGAAAAATATGCAATATTGTTAGATTGCTTACATTAAACATTCATTCATTTGTCCTCATGAAACACCTAAATTTTACCCACAGGCATACATTTAATCTGTTACTCTAAATTTTCCTAGCCGTTTTGAAAAAGCCAATCATTTTGATTCTCCTCCCTGTCCTTTCTTTCTTTTCTTGCCACCTTGTTTGCTGTTGCTAGGTTTTCATTTCACTGCACTTAGACCAGCAAACAAACAAACAAACTTTGAAATATCTGCTTTTAGTTGATTAGGCATTGTATGCACAAGAAGTGGTAGTTGCTGGAAATATAATGTTCTTTTGATGGCTTTCTTGTAATTATATTGTGTCATATGGCATCCATCACAGCTCTTTGAATCATTTTACTTAAGGTTGTGTCAGCTCAGTTGTGACAACGCAGTGCGTTAAATGATAGAATGGAAACCCAGCACTGCTTTTCCTTGAAATTGTTTCCTGCCACTTTCCAGTTTTAATGGATCATTCTCTTATGCGTGAAAAGTGGGCCTAGAGGAAATTATTCACGTGAGTTCAAGTTAAAAGTCTTTGAATATACTTCAAGCCACCAATTGGAATTGGTGAGAGTTGCCTTTTTTTCTGAAAAAAAATAACATTTTCTTTTTAGTAAAATATTTTAATTCAAAATATGAAATATTTTAGGACACAAGATGTTAGATGGTGTGTAATATGAAACAGAAACACCTACAATGAAATGATGCTAATCAGAGGGTGTGGGAGCTGAATTCAAAGAAACAACAACAAAAAAAAAAACACCCGCATTTAATCATAAGATGTACATTTAGCAAATTCAACTCAGCATGCTGAGAAACATGATCAAGTAATTCCAGGTATATCTCTCCCTTCCCATTATCTACAATTGGAACCAACTGTTTAGAAAGGGGATATCAACTTTGAAGTGAACCTGGCTGGTGCCATCTTGGAGGCTTCAGGGTTGCTGCACAACAGAGAGAGGGCGGAAATAGTTAAATGGGGCTTTGTAGCCAAAACAATAAAACTTTCTTGTGGGAACTAAGGTCATTCTCATAGTTGACTGGCCAAAGGAGGAGTGAATTAACCCAGCAACCAGCCAGCATCTGGATTGGATAGCATGACCAGTGACTTGGAAGGAAAAGGAAAACTTTTTTTTTTAATTAGGTGAAAGCCACAGGAACTTTTAGAGTTGGCTTTCACCAGTCATGCCAATATGATGCATCCAATAAAACTGTTCTTTGAGGAATTTGCCTGGCCTGAAGTTCTACTTTTTATGGGTTCATTACTTGGAACCCTGACAGGGGAAAGACTACTGCAAGGTCATGCTCTGTACTCTAAACCCATATAGGTACAATGTTTGAGGGTGTCAAAAGCCACCAAAACATTGAGGAACCAAGAATGTTATAGTCCAAATTACTTGAAGATAATTATTGGTGTTTCCACAATTACATCTACATTGAGTCCAGCAAAAAGGGCATGTTATGGGTACCACAGATCCCAGAGCTTTATTTGGCAGGACCTTTTTGTTGCAACCACCCACTGGAACATCATTTTCCCCCAGATGAGATTGGCCTAAGGCTTCCAGGCTTTTGGAAGGACATTTAAACTTGGATGTACCATTAGATTTGGGGATTTCAAGAAAATATGGCGCTCATAAAATAGTTGCATTGCTAGAGTGTTGTTCTTTCCTCACTGCATGTTAGTCGACATGCAGCTAAACTCACCTTCCTCCAATAAAACAGACCATTTGCGTAGATCTGAATGCTTTATTGAAAGAACAGGATATTGTGAAACTGTGGAAAATATGAATACATACAATGGGAACCAAATACAAGATCGACAGTATTGAGTTACTGCTGAAGATAACAATGAATAAACACAAGTAATTTAAATCTCATCAGTGATGCTGTGTGTGTGGGATGTGGGTTTGTCCTTGGATGACCATGTGCCACAGATTAAGATGGATTCTTCTTTTTAAAAAAAATATATATATATATTTTCAAAACAAACATACAAATCCTTCTTCTTTACATACTGTAGAAAGTGTATCAGTTGGTTACAAAAGGCTTTTGTACATTTTTTTTTTTTTTAGTGATTTTATTGACATTTGTAGGCCGCCCTTTTCCCTGAGGGGACTCAGGGCGGCTCACATAAAATCGGGGAAGGGGAAATACAGACAATAACAAAGACACATATAATAAAAACAGTAACCAACATGCATTCATCATTCGGGAGGGGCAACTATCTTCATCCCCAGGCCTGACGGGCTAGCCAGTTCTTCAAGGCTGTGCGGAAGGCCTGGACGGTGGTGAGGGCACGAATCTCCACGGGGAGTTCGTTCCAAAGGGTCGGGGCGACTACTGAGAAGGCCCTCCTCCTTGTAGTTGCCAGCCGACACTGGCTGGCCGATGGAATACGGAGGAGGCCCAATCTGTGTGATCTTATTGGTCGCAGGGAGGTAATTGGCAGAAGGCGGTCTCTCAAGTATCCAGATCCACTACCATGTAGGGCTTTATGGGTGATTAACAGCACCTTGAAGCGCATCCGGAAATCGACAGGTAGCCAGCGCAGCTCACGGAGGATAGGTGTAATGTGGGTGAACCGCGGTGCACCCACAATCGCTCGCGCGGCTGCGTTCTGTACCAGCTGAAGACGCCGGATGCTCTTCAAGGGCAGCCCCATGTAGAGCACATTGCAGTATTCCAGCCTAGAGGTCACGAGGGCCCGAGTGACTGTTGTGAGTGCCTCCCGATTCAGGTAGGGTCGCAACTGGCACACCAGGCGTACCTGGGCGAATGCCCCCCTAGCCACAGCCGTCAAATGGTGGTCGAATGATAGCTGTGGATCTAGGAGGACTCCCAAGTTGCGGACCCTCTCTGAGGGGTATAGAGTTTGACCCCCCAGCCTGAGAGATGGAATATTGGTGGAATCCTTGGGAGGGAAACACAACAGCCACTCGGTCTTTTCTGGGTTGAGCACAAGCTTGTTAGCCCTCATCCAGTCCATAACCGCCTCCAGGCCCCGGTTCATCACGTCTGCCGCTTCATTGAGTTGGCACGGGGCGGACAGATACAGTTGAGTATCGTCCGCATATTGATGGTATCTGATCCCGTGCCTGCGGATGATCTCTCCCAGCGGTTTCATGTAGATGTTGAATAGTAGGGGGGATAAGACCGAACCCTGAGGCACCCCATATGTTAGGGGCCTAGGGGACGATCTCTGCCCCCCCACTAACACCGACTGCGACCTGTCCGAGAGGTAGGAAGAGAACCACTGCAACACGGTGCCTCTCACCCCCACCTCCCGCAGTCGTCGCAGAAGGATACCATGGTCGATGGTATCGAAAGCCGCTGAGAGGTCGAGGAGAACCAGGATGGAGGAATGTCCTCCATCTCTGGCTCTCCAGAGATCATCGGTCAATGCGACCAAAGCGGTTTCAGTGCTGTAACCGGGTCTGAAGCCTGACTGGAAGGGGTCGAGATAGTTTGCTTCCTCCAAGGACCGCTGGAGCTGAAAGGCCACCACCTTCTCAACAACCTTCCCAAGAAAGGGAAGGTTGGAGACTGGACGATAGTTATTAAGGACAGCTGGATCCAAAGATGGCTTCTTTAGGAGGGGTCTCACCACCGCCGCTTTCAGTGCGGCGGGGAAGTTCCCCTCCCGAAGAGAGGCGGTCACGACCGCCTGGATCCAGCCTCGTGTCACCTCACTGCTGCTGGTAACCAGCCATGAGGGACACGGGTCCAGTACGCAGGTGGAGGCACTCACAGCCCTCATGGCCTTGTCCACATCCCCGGGGGTAACATCCTGAAACTCAACCCAGAGATGTTCCATCTGATCCTCTTGTGCCTCGGCTGGAACTGCAGGGGTGGAGTCCAAGTCCGACCGAAACCGAGCAATTTTGTCCGCTAAGAATTGGGCATAATCCTCAGCTCTGCCCTGCAAGGGTTCCCCCGCCTCCCTTTTATTTAATAGGGAGCGGGTTATCTTAAACAGGGCAGCTGGGCGGGACTCAGCGGACGCAACCAAGGTGGCTATGTGGGATCTTTTCGCTGCCCTAAGCGCTCTGGTGTATTCCTTGGTGCAGGTGGTTACCATTGCTCGGTTCGATTCGGACTTATTGGACCTCCATCGGTGCTCTAGGCATCTCCTCCGGCGCTTCATCTCCCGGAGTTCCTCGGTGAACCAAGGAGGTCTCCGGGATCCGCCGCCTCGGAGGGGCCGTAGTGGCGCAATCCGGTCGAGGGCCTCTGATGCTGCCGAATGCCAGGCAGCAGCCAAAGTCTCTACCGGATTGTGGGCGAAAGAATCAGGAATGACCCCAAGTTCCGTCTGGAACCTTAATGGTTCCATGAGTCGCCTGGGGCGGAACCACCTGGTCGGTTCCTCCTCCCTACAGTGGGGGTTTGGCCTCCGGAAGTCGAGCCTCAGTAGGCAGTGGTCTGACCACGACAGGGGTATGATGTCGTTACCCCTCAGACCAAGATCACAAATCCACTGCTCCGAGAGGAATACGAGGTCGAGCGTGTGCCCCGCCGAATGGGTCGGGCCCCGAATTACTTGGGTCAAGCCCATGGCTGTCATGGAAGCCATGAACTCCTGCGCTCCGTCAGAGTTTTCACCGAGCGACGGCAAATTAAAGTCCCCCAGGACCATCAACCTAGGGAACTCAATTGCCAGCTCGGCTACCGACTCGAGGAGCGAGGGGAGGGCTGCTGCAACGCTGTTGGGAGGCAGGTACGTTAACAGCAGACCCACTTGACCCTTGAGGTCCAACTTTATCAGCAGAGACTCACACCCGACAAGCTCCGGAGCAGGGACCCTACGAGGAACTAACGACTCCCGGATAACAACGGCCACACCCCCACCCCTTCCCTGGGCTCTCGGCTGGTGTAGCACCTGAAATCCTTCTGGGCACAGCTCTACAAGGGGGACTCCTCCCTCTGGGCCCAGCCAGGTTTCAGTAATACATGCCAGGTCTGCCCTCTCGTCTAAAATTATCTCTTCCAACGTCATCAAATATAGTTCATATTAACTCTAATATCTTAACTCAGATATTTATTATATTACCATCATCATACCTCCACTTTTATTTGACCATGATTATTTAAACGTCCTTCATCATAAAATATACAAAGATTTAATACATAATCACCTACTGGCATTTCATTTATTTATTTATAAAATCCTCTATTCATTAAATCCTCATATCCTATTCTAGCTAAACATCCATAATATTTAATACCAAAATTTTCTAATCCTCCTTTCCAAATCCCTGTTTACCATTTACATCAAATTCCCTTATATTATACCCGTACATGTATATATTTTATTATCATTATCCTTTCTGTATTTAACTATATTCTATATCATAACATTTTTGCCCTAATAATTAAAACTTAGCTTTGTCTAATTTTGTTCTTTTTATTGTTATTATTATTAATAACCTTTATATATAGTCCAAAAGGATTTCTAGCCTTCCCTTCACGGATAACATTCAATATTCATATCCAGTTATTACTTATCATAACACTACACATTGTATACCTTACTATCATTATCAATTTTTATTTAACTATACCTATTGTCACTAATTTTA
This sequence comes from Thamnophis sirtalis, assembly GCF_051295495.1. NCBI lineage: Eukaryota > Metazoa > Chordata > Lepidosauria > Squamata > Natricidae > Thamnophis > Thamnophis sirtalis. The sequence goes on from NW_028261382.1 coordinate 158,021,639, forward strand.
ACTAAGTTTAGCTAATTTTAAATTATAATCTTCCATCTATCAACCTGTATCTTTCCAATAGCAAAACAATCCAATGTCTTCTACCATTTGTGGATCCAGTCCTCCAAACATCCTCTTGATCAAATCTGTAAGGACTCCTCTTAACAGCTCCTTGCTTGTAATATCTCTCATGTAGTCTTGACACCCTCTTTCTGTTTCCTTGTTCAGCTTGTCTTTAATTATCAGCAGTGTTATCAAATATTTTGCAAATAGTATTTTATAGTCCATAGATTCTTTAATGTTTACTTCTTCTTCTACTTCCTGTCCTTTGAAATAAATTTCTCTCCATTTAATTCCTCTTTCAATATTCCATTATTTCTTTTTTTCAGAAATAAGCCAATTGCCATAAATATCAACAGGTTTAATCTCTTTATATTCGTCTTCCATTTCAGTTTTTTGAGTTTCAATCTCCTTATTTTGTATTTGAAAAACATCCTCAATTTTTTCATCATATTTTATTGTTAGATGCTCCAAATATTCCAATTTTCTCTTGATTTTTTCCTCTGTATTTAACAATTTTTGCAGTTCTGAAAATATCCCTTGCAAATTCAAAGACTCAGCATACGGCATATTCATACACAGTTGGTTTTTTTCTTAGAAGGTCAGCAGGATTAAAACATACATTCATAAGCTCTCTGTAAGCGAAAACAAACTTCAAAGGGACAGCTGTGGAATCTTATCAGCTCTTAAGCCAAAGCCAAGCAGTAAAACCTTGCAATGCCAGAGTCAAAACAGTCAATCTGTAGCTTGCATAAAGTCACAAAGAAATGTTAGAAGAAGAAAGCTTAATCCATCCATTTAAAAAAGGTTTGCTTAGATTCAATCCATGTAAATAGCATTTAAAAAGTAAGATAACCACTGTCCAGAACCATTACAAAGATCATATTCGCCGCTAAGTTCTTCTATTCTTTAATTTAAGTTGGATTTTAGGTTTTATAGGCAGTTCGTTTTTTTTTAAACAATAAAAGTTTCTCACCAGCTGAAAACACTTTTTCTTTCCACATCATTCCATTTTGGGGCCGCCTTGATTTTGTCAGTCTTGACTGGAATTTTTATTACTGGCTTGAAGATCTTTTCTTGCTTCTTTCGGAGATTTTGCGATATCCCCGAGATCAGCAAGACATAATCTTCCTATTCACCATCTCTTCGGGATGATTTAGGTCCATTGGCACCCCCAGTAATAAAATTGTCGACTGCGATCTCAGAGCTTTGAGATTGCACGTTGTCTCATCACAGCATCGGCCCCGCCCTCAAGATGGATTCTTCGTTGTGCTTCTGTCTTCTCCAACTGCTAAAGGAAATGGAGTCTGGCTTCCCAGAGTACACTTGTTTGGAGAGTGTGGGCTGATGAGTAAAGAAGTGGGGTCAACTTCAATCAATATACTTGGTATTTGTCTCTCCGGCCACTAGATGGGGCTAGAGAGAAACTAGTTTATACTAAACTAACAGTATATAAAAGTTATATGCTTGGGCATGACATACATTTTCTGTATTTTTATTATTGCATAGTTTTTAACTTTGTAGTTTAATATTTTGAATAAAAGAAAAAAGAATTGAGCATGATTTGTTATGCCTTTCTATGGTTTTGTTTTACATGTATAATCTTATTCCCGTTGTATATTTCTTTAGTTATATATTTGTTGATGCTTATTTAAAATGGAATTTTACTGCCTCAATGTTGTGAATTATGAAAATGCTATATCTTTCACAGCATATTCAAGGATATGTGGCTTTCATTTTACCTCTTCCCACCTTCCACATAAATGTCACAGAGATAGCTTGTTAGAATACCAATTAGAGAATGTCTGAAACAACTTCACACTTATGTGAAAAATACCCCATTTCCCCTCTTTTAAAAATTGTTTTATAGTAGATAAACTATAAAATAGTTTTAAAAAACTATTTTATAGTCTTATCTGCTATAAAACATTTTTTTTATGAATGACGGGGGGTTGGGGTTCCTGTTACTATATGCAGATGATTACACTATCTTTGTTCAAGTTTATACATAAGATTTATTAACCTTGGTGCTCTTGTATTTGGCTTGTTTAAGCACAAGAAGATTATGCAAAAAAACAGACACTCACTGGAATTTGCTAACTTTAATGAAATGATTGTTGGATGTTTTATAATAGTTGAGATTTTTTTTTTTTTAGTTTTCTGTCATATTGAGCCATGGAAGTGCAGCAGTTAGAATGCAGTAATACAGACTTATTCTGCCAACTGCCAGCAGTTCAATTCTCACTGGCTCAATGTTGACTCAGTCTTCTATCCTTCCAGTGTGGATAAAATGGGGACCCAGATTGTTGGCGGCAATATACTAACCTTCTAAACTGCTTAGAGAGGGCTGTAAACCACTATGAAGCGGTGTATAGCTATATACCCTGGATAGGAAGCTGATTTGGGGGAGGCACCCCTGCCTGCAAAGGAATGCAGTCCCTGTGAATCCTTGCTTGATTCAAGTCTCTACTATTGGAAGTTAATCAAACAGAGTTGTTGTTACTGTTGTTTTACTGTATATGAGATCTTGGTCAGACAATCATTAAGTAGTACAAATTGAGCCAAAGGACTGCAAGTGCTTCATTTCTGAGTGAGTTTTGTGAATTTCATGAAATTGGCATTTGGAGTTTGCCAATCTGCAGTTTGTCTGGTATGGCAGAATTGCCTTTATGAAAGTCACCAGCTGTAACTGAAGTGTTACCAGAAATGGAAATTAGAGGACTGGGTCAAGTTTGGAATACTGAATTTTATATGTTCTTTGTATTTATGTCCCACCATTGGCAAGTTTTAGCTACTAATAAGTCTCAGCTGTCCCCAGCTACAACCTTGTGTTCCTGGAAAACAGATGGATGGCAGTGTATACCCCAGCTGGCTATGGATGTTTGCCTATGATTAACAAATTACTGATCAAGGCTGCTCACAGAATACCCTAGCCACATCTAGCGCACTGTGACAAGGGAAGAAAGTGGGGTGTGTGTGTCAGAGAACTATGTAGGCCTCAAAGGGTTAAAAATTAAATGCCATTTATGAGTGGACCATAATCTATTCACAACCTCTTCAGTTTTAGAAATGTTCCCCTTTGTCAAAGGGATTCCTGCTATAGATACTAAGGAAGATGACCTTGATGTAATTATGCAAGGATCATTATCTAGGCAAAGAAGGCTTAAAAGTTTCACTTCCCTTTGCCTTGGTAACATTTCTTGCATATTTCTGTCAAACTCATCTTCCTTAGTCTCTAAACTTGCTTCCAAAATGTTAATGGTAAAATGATGATTGAATTTTCTATTGAATGACACAGGTGGACATAGAATAATAAGAAATTGCAATTTTTCTAAGTTAGGTACATTTAAAGGGAATAAATTAGAAATATTTTAGTAGAAAATATTATAGTTTTATAGCGTAAAACTATAAATTTAGTGTTTTTTGAGAAATGGAAGACTGTGGCCATTGTAAAGATGGAGTCTTACAGTCTTCATTTGAAAAGTTGTTTAGAGAAATGGAAAGGTAAGGCAGAATGGAAAAACATAAAAATACAGGAGAATAAAAAAAAATAAGGAAAGGTGGCATTCTAACTAGGGTATGCTTAAAGTGGTTTTGAAGAATTTTCATTGTTAGTTGCAAAGCTGAAAGCCAGCCCAGATGTATCTTCAGAGCCTTCAGCTGGTTAAAAGTGTCCCTTAAACACCTCTATTGCAATAATAATAATAAATGCTGTAGAGTATCTGAATATTCTCTGCTATAACTACCACTATCATCTAAGCAGCCTCTATATGAAAACAAGAATTCTGGTCATTCATTGGAATGATAGAGTGTCTGGAATTGTGGAACAGTTTCCACCGCAGCAGTTTGTACTTATGGATAGATTTGTTTTTGCTTCTTGGTATAGCAAAAAGCTTATGGAGATGAAGCAGCTGACTGGATTCCTAGATGCCTACTGGGAAAAGATTCATCTTTAGTCTGACCAGATCTTGTTACAACTTGATGTTTGAACCTAGATACACCTAGTGGTGATTCATGCAATAAAAAGAAAGAAAGAAAGAAAGAAAGAAATAGTTGATGTCCCCTTATTGTGTCCACCAAATACTACCTAATAGCCCTTTTTAGAAAAGGATGTTTTCCAGGATCCTCTATGAACAAGGTAATTGCAATTGATATGCAAGTGGGGAACAATACTCAAATGCAATCCAATGTATTGACTGCTATGGTAGCAATCAGGTCAAGCAGTCTTGGAAGACATGTTACTTTACAGCAGGGGAACAATACATAAATAGCAAACTCAGTGTTAGCTTAGGCTCAGGTGTCAGTCAGGCTTCCTATCTTATTATAGGCAGGGTAGAGTCCCTTGATACCAGCAAAATCTTGTGATCAACAGTAGCTATTCTTTAGGATCAACTATACCAGTGTTTTTCAACCACCGTGCCACGGCACACTAGTGTGCTGTGACATAGTGTAAGGTGTGCCGTGGGAAAATTACTTTATATATAGTCAATATAGGCACAGAGTTAAAATTTTTAAACATTTTCTAATGGTGGTGTGCCTCGTGATTTTTTTTCATGAAAAAAGTGTGCCTTTGCACAAAAAAGGTTGAAAAACACTGAACTATACAACCTACACCGCATTGGGACATTGTTTCAAAGATATTTCCTTACCTAAACAGGGAAACTGAATGAAGACAAGGCAAAACAGCAGTGAGAGCAAGACAATTTCCAACTTCCTGTCAACCACCCCACTGAGTTTTTTTGTGGAAAGCTGGCAGGTAGCATAAACAAATCTTTCCTTCCTTCTTTCCTCTCTCCTTTCCTTTCAAGCAGGCAGGCAAATGATTACTGTTGGGTGGGGGAGAAAGTGAGGGATTGCTAGAGTAACTGTCACAGAATGTTGAAAATGAAGATCATGTGACCACAAAAGCATCCCAACACTTCAGGAGCTAGTATACTGAAGTGGCCACAACATTCCCAAATTTCATTCCCTCAGGAATTATGGGTTCCAAATTTTGAATGCATTCTGTAAACCAAATTGAAGAACCAAATTCTAAAATTGTTGCCCTATGATACACTATTTTATCCATGACAATGAGATTTTTAGCAGTATATAGATATGTTTTTGCAACAAGCATTATGGTACCATACCCTGAGTGAGCCCCTTCAGAATGGAACATTGGACATATAAATGGTGCTTTCTCAGTTGACTTCTTTCCATTCTGTGTACCTGAAATGTTCCTGTTTTACTGAAATCAGGAAATAGAGAATAATTAGGTTGAATATGTGCTTTGGAAAAAACACAATCACATTCTTTTATATACTCAATGAAAGGAACAATGTTAGGTGCTATTGTTTTGCCAAGGAGTATGAGAATCCATCTTGTAAATTATTAGGTATTCTGGTTGCACCTTCAAATCCCCAATGCTTTGTATAGATAATTGGATTCCATCTGCAGTTGTAGGCATAACAATGAGCAATCAGTCAATTCCATTACAGTGAGGGTGATACTTGAAGGAGCTCCGCCAATGTCATTTGCTTTTTTGTTAACATACAAATAACATGCATTGTTCCCAATGTGTTCTGGTTATTACATTTTAAATCATTGAGCTAACAACAGGCTTATATTTACATGGACTTGAAGGCATACCTCTGCAAAAATTGAAAAGGGTGTGGTGTGTATGTGTTTGTGTGTATGTTCCTTGAATGTAACAAAGACATTGTATTCAGAAAAGGAATAGCTTACTGTCTTCTCTAACACAGGGCATGTACAATAAGTGATAATATTAAAATTGTAAATTGTGGATGTATGTGATGATTCAATTACATTTCAGGTTTTCAAGCTGTTTTCAATTTATTCAGAAATGAAAGCAGTCTCAGATACTGGAGAAGAATCATTACTGTTCCAGTTTACTTGGACTGTTATTATATTAACAGAATGTTAGAGAACATTAGCATTTGGAGAAATTGCCTATGTTTCAAGAGTTTGAAAGCTCAACAACACTAGAATTGGACTATGCACATCTTTGAAAGGATGATTCAATTCAGAGTGGATTCAATCCAAACATGTTCTCATAACCTTTAAATCAAATTTTCAGAGTATGGAAGCAAATGGATTTATTGTATTTATTAATGATACATCTGCCCCATCAAATTCAAACTCTTAGCTGCTTATAGGATTTAGACATCAAAACTAAAACATCAAAAGTTGATTTTGGGCTGTTCAAGTTGCATTTGAAGGTGATCAAAAGTAGCAAATTGCCTTCTTCATTTGGAGAATTTTTAACATCACTGCAAATAAAAGAGGATATTCATGTTCCTAACAACTCCATTGTAAAATACAGCACTGAATCTTCCTTGAACCAAACAATATTGATCTTTTCATTTTGTTTAAATGGAGAAGCAGCTCAAAAAGAGAGACCAAAAATATGCAGTGCATCCAAGACTGTAGGATGATACAGTCTGCTGCAGAAAATTAAGAAGTACGAAGCACAATACTGAGGATAAGAAACAAATTTATTGCATTGTTTATTATTTATTGGGTTCCTGTTTTACAAGAAAGAGGGAGCCTAAACAATAGAATAGCAATGATTTTTTAAGAGAAGTTGAAAGCTATAAGATAGGAAATTCTAGGGATCTAATTTGCTGACAACTTTTGAGGAGGACAAAACAGGTCCTTGAACTTGCACTTGGGTTTATTTCTATTGTTAGACAAAGTGGCTCTTGCATGAGAAAAAGCAGAACTGGGAAAGTCCACTGCCAAGGAGATAGAACATTGAGATGGTTAGGTTGATTGAGGATGGAATGTCAGCACTCCTCCATTGAATAATTAGGAAAGAAAACCACGAGACTCCATTGATAGAAATCAAGTGTACTTTTACTAATTATAAATGATTAGAAGCGTAGCAAAGCGAAAGACTGATTATTTAGGCGCGAAAGCAAATGATATATAGAATAACCCATTCCCCTCCCCTTGGCATCCCAGTTACAGTCCAATCATAATTCTCCCAAGTATCAGGTGTGAGATAACTTCAAAAGGCATCACCCAGATGGAATGTCGGTGCCGTTGGCCTTGGCGGGAAACCTCCTCCGCATGCGCAGCAAGAGAGGCAGCAAACTCCAGGATCTTCCTCCAGCACAATTAGTATTCCCCTCCCAAATACCATGCCCCCCCTCCCCGTTTCAATGGCAGCCGAAGCAGCAGCAAAGCGGAGGCTGACAGCTGGGGTCATTTGGCTTATTGCTAATTTCATTAACAGAGCCAGTCATGAACAGGCTTCTTTTCATTGGCTCACATGAGTGTGCAGAGGGGCTTTCTTTTGTAGCAGGGAGGACAGATTTGGATGTGAAAGGATTAAGCAAAGAGATGAGTAGGATTTGACCCAAGTCATGTCCAAAGGACAGAGGGTGGAAATAAATGAATGAAGATTTTAACCTGCATTTTGTTTGCTAAATTTATTTTCTACACCACAACTCTTTCCATTAGAACAGAATAATCTTTTGCTACACCTCACGCTCAAGAAATCCATCATTCGTCATATACTGATACATTCCCATTTTGGGGGTATATATTGTTAGTTGAATATGTCATGGGACGTGGTGGCTCAGTGGCTAGGACTCTGAATTTGTCAATCAGAAAGGTCAGCAGTTCTGCAGTTCGAATCCCTAGTGCTGCATAACGGACTGAGCTCCCATTGCTTATCCCAGCTTCTGCCAACCTAGCAATTCTAAAGCATGTAAAAATGCAAGTAGAAAAATAGGAACTATCTTTGGTGGAAAGATAATAGTGTTCCATGTGCCTTCAGTATTTAGTCATGCCGGCCACATGACCACGGAGAAATATTTCGACAGCGCTGGCTCTTCAGCTTTGAAACAGAGATGAGCACTGCCCTTTAGAGTTGGAAATGACTAGCACATATGTGCGAGGGGAATCTTTACCTTTACCTTATTGTGAGTCGAAACATCCTTAAATCATACTGCTTTTCCTAAAATGAGGTTTATTAGACCAACATAGAACCACATTGTGAAGCAGCCATGCTCTATATGCACGTGTTGATCACTTTATATTTCTAGCATAAATAAATTGAAAATCAATTTCTAAAGATAACACTTGTAGCATCCAATTAATGTGGTTTTGTGTTGAATTAATCTCATTAAAAAGCACAATATTTTTCAAGACATTAAATACTGGTTTCTTAGTAAGGGGTATTCCATTTCTTTTTTCTGATGTTCTTATCCACCTCAACAATAATGTTTGTCTATTTAAATAAAAACTGTGGGCTTAGAATCACCTGGAACACATATTGATAGTTATTTAGAAGTTTAATGCACCTGGACTAAAATTGTGAAATCCAGTAATTTTTAATATACTACTAGCATGCATTTTCAAACAATCTAGCCTCTGATCACCCATAAGTTTCCAAGTGGTACTATCTCAAAGTATGAACTTATTTTACTTTGTGTATAAGGATTAACCTTTATCACAGAATCCTAAAATTATATGTATGCTCCAGATAAGCCATGTACCCTGTAGTGCTAGGAAGCAGCTGCAAATATTACTTTCCCACTGATAGACTAAGGGCATTTTGGAAAAAAAAATGAAATTGAATCTCAGTCTTGAATCATATTGCTTCTGAATTTTGAATCACTAATTCAGATTAAATCATGCTGCTTTAAATCCATATTAGTTCTCAATAGACAATCACAAACAATTATACTGTAGTTATTCTGATGAATCCTTACTAAGTTATGAGAGCCCCTTGGATGATATCAGTGGTGGAAGTGAAAAGAGAAGGGGGAATTTTCATAAAATTACTGATCTAATTTTAAAGTTCATAATGGAGTTTTGAAAGTAGACATAGTACATCTCATATCCTTCTTAGCATGAAATAGTACCGGTGTAAATTCGATGATTGTGAGAATGGGTGTGAATACAGTCCTATATTCATACCAAATAATAAATGTTGTCAGAAATACTAAGGAATTTAAGGATGCAACATTTACAAAACAATATCTTGAATATTTAAAGCAGCATGTGAGAAAATGTTTTCCGTATTTTGGGCATCAAAATACTCTTAGACACTGAGTTCATTCATAATAGCTAAGTTCAAGAACAATTCTCTTTTGCCATGTAATCCATTTAATAGGAGATACCAGAATAGGACTTCAGGTCTTTTCTTTTTTTTAAAAAAGCATGTGGGCCAGCATTTATTTCTGATCTCTCTCTGTATAAACCAAGGAAGAGGAAAATGTACTGTATGCTTGCACCCTCTAGAGCAAATTGGATTCATGCATTTATACCTGTTAATAATAAAGGAATCTTAGATAGAAAAGGTTCTTCTTTGATAACCTATAAAACAGCTGGTGGTCAAGATAAGCTATGTATAAAGCTTGTTATTAGATATGGCAGATTATATCATTCCAGATAACCTTTGAATTCTCTTAATAGCAGCTGGGGTAAGCAGCTACATGCTATCAAAAGCTGCTATCAGCGATGTTATTACTTATTGTTATCTGTGAACTGCTGTCTGTGATATTATGAAATATGGCAAAACATTTTACGTGGCCATCCACCTAAGAAATATAACATATACATTATCCCATAGGCTTTATAAAGAGATATCATGATTCCCTCTTCTTCGTCCTGAAGGCCAATCTTGAAAGCTGATAAATGGGACATATTTATGAGTGTGATAGTCACTAATGATGAAACCCAGTTAACTGAAGATAGAAACACATGATCTACCTTTATGGTCCCAGTGTTATTTTGACTTTATTGTACTATCAAAGAAAACAGAGTTGTTTCCATTAGCTGGAACTCTCATTAGCTAGAATTCAATCTCTTCTCTGAATGCAGTATTGAATCCTCAAGGTACATATCGTATCACAGATCTTATGATGTGAGCTGTAACAATATTTTGCTTGTCTGAAGAGCTTATGGCTGTGCTCCTTTCATCCCTGCATTAATAAGGCTCTTGCAATTTTGATTGTAAATTTGGTAAATTTATTTGTATGATTCATCCAACACAGCAAACTTTCACAATGCGAAAGAGAGAGTTAAAACATACCCTGGAGGATGATTCTTTAATAGATTTCTCTATTTGTAATTGTTCATAAACATCCATTTACAATATATGATTATGTTATCAAAAATAAAATATTTAGTTTATTATTGGATCAGTATATTATACTGCACATAGTAATGATAGCCATATGGATGAATTAAAAAAAAAAAACCTCTCTGAATATTGCTTTCAGTTGAAGGCTTGGTAACTGAAGTAATTTTCCTTGTATTATTATGAGATAATTTGAAAAGTCAAACATTTGCAATACATCTGACTTTCAACTTGAACATTATCAGAGCACAATGGGAAATTGTATCTCTCTAAACTGATAAACTATACTACAGTCTCTGAAGAACACTACTATGTTAGAAGGAGTCAGATAAAGTGCATGGCTCATTACAACTTGTATATCTGACTTTTACACAGCTGGATTAGGTAACAAAAATATAAACAATCTGCTATCTGACAAAAGCAATACAATAATTAATTAATCATTAACAGAGAGAATAATTAGAAAGGACAAAGTTTGAGAAGTTGCAGGCTGCAATTCAGCTCAACCTCCCAATCTTCTAGAAGACTTCAAGAAACCATCTGTTGATGTCATGGAAAAATATGTACAGCTGTTTTTTTAATCCATTCCAAACTTTATTGCTTTTTTATTTTATTTTAATAATTCAGCTCAAATTGCTGTTTTGTAAGATTGTTTTTTCCATAATTTTATGGGGAGTCTATGGGAATAGAGTAGTTCAGAGATGTCCTATTTCCATTCAAATTCTTAAGCCCTCATAAATATTTTTAAAAGGCCTGGAATTAACTCTTAAAATAAGGAGTTGCAATCATTGAGAGATAGGAATGATAAAGGATCAAAAATTGAATCATGTGCCTCTTAGATGTCTCCTACTGCCACTAAAATCAATACTGTTCTCCTGGAATGCTAAACAAAAACAATAGTGTTCTCTGAAATTGGTTGTTTTCTTGCAGACATTTCATTACCAAACTAAGTAACAATACAGTGATGATGTTATCTAGCTGGGCAAAGAAATGTCTTTAAGAAAACAACTAAGCTCAAAGAGCACCCAGGATCCCAAAATTCAACCCTGAATTATAAATAGTCTCCTCCATTAATGCAACAAAAATAATCCATCAGGAGAAGCCTACATGTATTTGAACATTTTATAGTTGGATAACATCAATCATGGACAAGTTGAAATGTCATTAACAAAGAATACACTCAAAGAATGAATAAATTGCTAAAGACAAAATTGAACAATGGAAACATGATCAAAGCCATCAATACCTGGACCATTCAGTGATATTATACATCCTTGGCATTATTCACAGGGCACACAAGCCTAGTTAAACTTTCAATTTCAATCTGGAATGTTGGTTTAATTTAAAAATTCAATCAAATAGGCTTTGAACTGAATCTTTGCATTAAAAAAGTTGCCTGAGCCTACTACAGAAAATGCTTCCACGTGAAAATACTAAGTTCAGTAATGGCATTTCATCAAAGCTGGAGAAAATGTAAACTTGGAGAAGCAATTTCAAATCAGTGTCTATACAGTAGTGAACTAGATGGACTGATGCCCTAATATAATAGATGGCACTTCTATTATTCCTTTATTCTTAAATTGCCTTCTTACTATTATGTGCTTTTATACAAATAATACTATTGATATAACCCTGCTTGGCTATATGTTGGATTATATTATTTACTTCTATCAGTGGTAGAAGGTTTATAAATTCCAGTGCTAAATATATGAATATAGCCTTTTATGAATAATTTTTAGAAGTATAATAGAATCAACTCCATTATAAACTACTAACTTAAGTCTTTGGCTTGTTGTAGATGAACAGTTAATCCATGCTAAAATATTTTGCATGAAAACCATCAAATTCCTTTTTATGGTAATATCAGCCTGATCAAGAAGTATTTCAAGGCTGCTTGTTTTGTAAATGCTCAGCATAATAAAAATACTTTTTAAAAATAATAATAGCAAACTGCAATTTTAAACTGCAACCATGGTACATGGAAAAAAAAATAAATTAGTTGTCAAAAGCCTAGTGTGGGTGACATAAATAATCACTTATTTTTTGGGTGACAGCACAAAAATTACATTGGGTAGTTTTGTTTAGAAACCAAAGCTGCAGTCTTAATAAAGATTCTGTGTATTTTTAAGCTATTTCAGAACTCAGAAGCCCATGAAAGAATTGAGATGGAAAAAATGTCCTCAAGTTTTGTGATATCTCCTACTCATCCTGTCCATTCTTTGGCATCATAATGGAATATGTCTAATCTTGTTCTACTCATATGCTTATGAACACTCCAAACATTATGAGTCCTGACAAATTCATTTTTGAAAAATGTGGTGTTATAACACTTGAATCAAGCTCTTCTTTATTTGTATCACACAGTTCAGCCACCACTCAGTCAGAACACAAGGACAATAGTTCTCTTCTATACTTCTGCAGAAAGTACCCAAAAGCCATCAAAACTAGTCACCACTGTCAGTTCTTCCCTTCCATACTTTAGCTATGCATTATGCGACCATACTGGATTGTAGTGTAGCAGTAAAGAACAAATCCAATTCAATCCAAAGGGACAATCCAATTCAGGTGATACCTTTAGATGCAAAACTTGCCATATGAGTAGAATGGAAATCTTGTGCCCTTTCTCAAATTGCAGTCCTCTCACAAGTAAACCCAAGACTCTGTGGCATACAACATTTCTGTGTGATCCTAAACTTAGCCTGCCCTGGTAATATTTCATCTTGCCTGAAAGCCTTTTCATACAAACTCTACAAAGTTCCCCAAAGCAAGTAATTAAATTATATTTGTGAAAACCAGCTTTTCACTTCTGTTATCAGCACAACTGTACAGAAGGGAAGGACTCCTTGCACCTTTTTGTATGATAAATTTTAAATCAAGGATATCACTTCAACAGACTATAAAACAAGGCTTTCCAACTTTGGCAACTTTAAAACTTGTGGACTTCCTTCAAGAATTCACCCAGCAACCAAGTCCAGCTGGGGAATTTTAAAAGTTGAAGTTCACAAGTCTTAAAGTTGCCAAGTTTAGCAAACCCTGCTATAGAAGATCCATAATCTGATTTTCCGCCTCTTTAAATTTCTTCAAATGCAAGTCAAATAGATTGTGAAAATACTCAAATCAAGACCTGTTGGGGTGGGAATTAGCCCTTTTCCCATATGCTGTTTTCTTGATGGAAAATACTTCTGACCCATGCTGTAATGTCTCCCACTAGAGAAAACATAACGGGTAGTGCTTTCAGAGCTTCAATTCACACCATTATTCAATAACCATGTAGGTCTTCAGAGACCAGCAAGCTGAAGTATTCTAATTGTGTTTAACACAGGCATCGGGGTAGATGAGCACTCAGTATATAGCTTTTTATCCCACAGCTGGAATCTGAACCAGAGTTTTGCACTGCTTCCTTTTTAATAAAGTTGCTTATCAACTTTAACTAAAATGCTTAAGATGGGGGGGGGGGAGGATTCTATCTACATTATTGAGAATTTTTGTTAGGTTGGACGTGATACCAGCTTCTAGAAAACATATCATAGAAATGGCCATCCTGGTTGTCACACAGAAGAATGCTGCAATTATATGCATTTGGATGGCATTTATTAACATAAGACCAACAAATGTATTAACAATTTAGTGGCAATCAAGTAGAAATGTAGAAATGCAGAAAATTGTCCATGTATCTTTAATCCATCACCTCCCAAATTAATGTTGCTTTTGCTTGGCTGCAATTTGTTGGCAATTTCCTGTATAGTCCTCAGCTTTATTTGCCATATCGTACCTGATTAGACTCAATAAACACTGAAACTTCTCCATATCTTGCAATTAGATTCAGGTTTACATGAACCATTAATGGACCATGTTTAAGTAAAAGCATGATTATTCATCACTTAGAAGGAGAAACCTGTTTCTGCCTATGGGAAAAATATGCCATTTATCATCTCATTAAAATATTTTAATTATAGTCTTAAGAGTTTCTTCTGAATTGAACAAAGGTTTGAGAAGGTCCACATAAATTTACTTTTATTAGTGATGAACATTCAAGTGTAATTTTGTATTATACTATTTTTAACTCAGTTAAAAGGAGATGAGAAGGCAATAGTTCTAAAGCCTCTGTTTTAAAATCAGGTCATGCATCATAGCCAGTTTTTTTTTTTTTTTTTTTTTTTTACATCAGTGGGTATTTGGCCATTTATCATATATCCTTCCTCTTGGGGAATCACTAGATATCTAGGACAGGCAAAAGTATTTCAACTTCTAAAAATTTAGTGAATGATTTTTTTTCCTTTTTCAGTTTAAACTTTGGGTGAATCTAGCCATCTGCTAGACTAAAAAAAAAGGCTTTAAATCAGTTAACCCTAATGATCCTAGTAGTTGAGATAACTGGAATAATATGATTTAAATTGATCGAGCCCTATAAAACTGAACTGGAAAACTTTGTTATAATCCCAATAGCCAAATCTATCTATCTATCTATCTATCTTTCTTTCTTTCTTTCTTTCTTTCTTTCTTTCTTTCTTTCTTTCTTCTTTCCTTCCTTCCTTCCTTTTCCTTCCTTCCTTCCTTCCTTCCTTCCTTCCTTTTCCTTCCTTCCTTTCTCCCCCTGCCTCCCTCCCAATAAATCCTTCTTAATGCAGCTGCTTGTTTCTGTATATAATATTACTGTAAATAATATTTCACTAGACTTTAAACTGGATGTTGCTATTTCCATGTTTCTCCTGTGTAGAGGCATACTATTGCTCTCATGTAAAAGACAAAAGATATAAGGCAAACTTAAAAATAAATGCTCATTTCTCCTATTTCAATATGAAAAATTCAGTGCGCTTAACATTAACAATTTATTTAGAAAAATAACTTATTTATCTTTCTGATCTATTATTTGAAAGTATTGAATCTTGGCAACATCTTCATTTACCACAAGGAAGTCTATTTATAAATTTACATTCAATTTCCATAATTTTGTGTATGTATGTATCTATATCTATATATCATATATAGATATAGATATAGATAGATAGATATAATTAAAGTTGAAGAACATACTTACAGAAACAATGGTAAGGTAATCACATATACCCTAAAATAAACTTCACTGAATTAATTGGAAATTATTTCTGGGTGGATGCATAGAGGTTTCTTAGGATAATTTCAAATACAGTGGTACCTTGGTACTCATTTTAATTGGTTCTAAGAGGCACAATGAATCCCCAAAAGCAATGAGAACCAAAGACAATTTTCCTATAAGGAATAAATAGTGAAACACAAGCCAGTTGACACTGATAAGTTCTAGCATGTGCATTGAGTACCAAACAAACGATGAGTAACAGGGTAAAATTTTCCCATCAAAATGCAGTGAATACCAAATTTGATGAGTTTCAAAGCAATTGAGTACCAAGGTGCCACTGTGTTAGTTAGTTAGTTAGTTAGTTAGTTAGTTAGTTAGTTAGTTAGTTAGTTAGTTAGTTAGTTAAACAAACAAACAAACAAACAAACAAACAAACAAACAAACAAACAAACAAACAAACAAATAAATAAATAAATAAATAAATAAATAAATTACTATGGCTCATGTAGCACTCCAATCCAGTATAACTCCAGAAATGGGTGTCAGGTCCTTATTGATATAATCTGTCCTAAGAACTTCTCTTCTTCTTCATCTTCATCTTCTTCCTCTTCCAACTTCTCCTTTGTCTCATTTTAAAAAGCATTTTGTAGACATATATACTTTAAATTTGCAGATGCTTGTATCCAGAGTGGGAAAGGTGTTACAGATTCAGTGTCAGTTGTTGTATATCTCAGTGGCACTTTCAAAAAGCCACATTTTTTTTCTTGTTCTAGAAACTATGCACGACAGCTTTGCAATCCCAAGAAATTACAGTTTTTAATGAAGGTAGAATTAAAGAGGTGTGACAGGACACGCTGTTCTGAACAATATTTGCACTGCCCTATGATTAGTTCACTCCCAGGCCAGGCCAGGCCAGGCCAGGAAAAAAGTATTTTCTTTAAAGCCTCATTGACAGACACAACAAATGTACCCATGGTAGATATGATGCACTTTTTCACTTTGGATCCAAATATTGTTCACTAATAGGTACAGATGCTTGCTGTATTAAAGATAAAAGTAAAGGTTCCCCTTGCACATATTTGGTAGTCTTTCCCGACTCTAGGCGGTGGTGCTCATCTCCATTTCAAAGCCAAAGAGCCAGCGCTGTCTGAAGACATTTCAGTGATCATGCATGGCTAAACACCGAAAGTGCACAGAATGCTGTTACTTTCCCACCAAAGGTGGTCCCTATTTTTCTACTTGCATTTTTTACGTGCTTTCAAACTGCTAGGTTGGCAGAAACTGGGACAAGTAATGGGAGCTCACTCCATTTTGTAGCGCTAGGGATTCGAACCACCAAACTGCCGACCTTTCTGATCAACAACCTCAGCGTCTTAGCCACTGAGCCACTGTGTCCCTCATGCTTGCTGTATTACTTTTTAGGAAATACACACCACTCTCTACAACACAATTAACCTTCTTCTGAAAAAGAACACATTGCTATCTAAAGCTGAATCCATAAAAGACCATTAAACCAGATTTTAAAAGTAGAATCTGCATGACTGAACAAAAGTGAAATCTTTCCATAAATATCCAAGTTCAAGTCTGCCTTTAAAAGCCTGAGCAATTATAAAAGTCTTATAAAGCTTCCAAAAATCTTTAAACCTTGGACAGTTTTCAAGAGAGAAAAAAAGAGAGAGAGGGTTTTTTTTTCTATATATATTTATCAGGTTCAAAGGTCTCTTCAAATATCTATTTCAACTCTAATGTATTCTGTTTGTTCCTTCTGCTTCGCTGTTTTTCTTTCTTTTCTCATTTCTTTCCCTAAAATATCATGTCAAGAAAATTAAAGGCCAGGCTGAGTTACATTCTGAGGCCAATATTCTGTGCAAAGCTTCTGCCTTCACTGATATATTGTGTTTTCATGTTGTGCCACAATTGTTAGAGGCATTGACACCTCAAGGAAAAATGATGAGGTAAAAATTACTGCAGGAAGGAAGAAAATATTACAAGGGAGGGATGTGGCCATACAACTGCAACTAAGTGTCAGCAACTCACCATTGCCCTTGAGTTTTTCTTGATAAGTTTTGTACTACTGACTGTTCCTTCAAAAAGAACTGGCTTACAATTAAGGAAGTGGGCACTATTTATGTCTCTGAGCTTCATTCCCTTCCATGCTCTTCTATAGTAATGGGGCTATTCAAGATTCTAAGTGTGACATTTACCAAATATAGACATAATCTTCCTAATTGCTTCCTTTATCTCTGCCTCCAAGTAAGCAGACAAATTTCCTTTCTTAAAAATATTGTTTTACTAGACTTTTTCAATACAATAAAAGTCTCTCTGTCTCTGTCTCTGTCTCTGTCTCTGTCTCTGTCTCTGTCTCTGTCTCTGTCTCTGTCTGTCTGTCTGTCTGTCTCTCTCTCTCTCTCTCTCTCTCTCTCTCTCTCTGTGTGTGTGTGTGTGTGTGTGTGTGAAGGTTAAGAAAAAAGAATACAGAAAAGAAAAAAGGAAAGAAAATATAGAATTATGATTTCTGCCCATTTTCTTTTGAATGATTGCCATTTTATTCTTTCCCCATCCTCACTGACCCTTTTTAATTTCAAAATCCATACATTATCAATTTAGACTGTTCTTGTTTCAGTGGAAAGTTCATATAATGCTTCCAGCGTTATCATTTTGCCTTGACAAAATTGCTCAGCTTTGCCAGTTCCATAAACTCTGACAGTTTTATAATCTGAATTTCCCAATCCTCAGCAATTGTCACACTGATGTGCACATTTGGAGTGTTAAAGTCCATCTCTCTGAAGAGTCTGTTAGTTAGGAAAGGTTGACATAAGGCCATATATGTTCTCTGTAAGCATTAAATGAAGTCCCTCAAACTGCTCCCAAAATTACTGCCAGTTTGTATTTTTAATGTGACAGAAGAGGAATGCTATTAAATAGATGTGGAATTATTATATTAACTTAAATTATAATATTTAGGTTTTGTCCTATCTCTTCCAATGATTATTTTAGCACTTCTTTTGGGGGGGAATGAAAATCCTAGTATAGTATTCAAAGGACAAGTGTAGCCGTTTGACCCAAAATTTTTGTGCACTATTTTCTTACATACTTATCCTTTTTTAAAACTAATGTCAAATTCCCCCATGCAGATCAATTACTCACCCAGAAAAATACCTACAAATTTGAAAGCGTTCCATAATGGTTGGATAAATTTATTTCAAACTCAACATGGTTCAGATTTGAAATATTTTGTGCAACAGCTCTCTTGTGTACACTTCTGCTAGCAAGCAATCAAATGAACCAACAAAGGTCACCCAGCAAGCATTTAATTCAGAGGACATATATCTTCAATGGGATGCATAATGGCATGATAATGGTACTACCAACTGGGAATTGGACCAAATCGTGTATTTGCATATAAGAACCAGAAATGAGTTATTAGAAGGTCAATATAGTTACACCTGTACAATCATTAAATCCCATATTTGTAAATAGGATGACAGAACTGCATAATTAGTTCCTTGATTGCCTGCTCATTGGAAGTGTTCATTTATCATTCTGCATCAGAAATCTGAAAATGTGCAAAATGTTATTATATTGTTAGGTAGTATTCCTTATTTGTAGTACCAGCCAGGGAATGTTTTACATGTTACTAGATTGATGTCATTATAATAACCAGTAAGTAAGCACTTAGTAGAACCTCATTCTTGTTATGAATTCAGAAATGAGATTAGATTTAATAGAAGGCTGTGCAAATCCTCCACAGGAAGGAATTATGTACTAAGGGCTTGATGAAGGGGTAAACCAATATCTAAGATACTTCCCATGTAGATGCAAATGTGTAGCAAATGGGGAGTGAGGTTGGGTAAGGAGACAAAATTGCTCTAGTTAGGGGCAGGGCTTCAAGGATGTCTAGTAATTCCTTGGCTTCCTGTTCTTGAAGATGTTAGATCATACCATCGTGATGTTTGGTTTACTGCAGTTCATTTAGAGATGTAACACAATGTGGTGCTGCCTCAGGAGAGTTTTAGGAGACTGAGTATAATGGGATGCATTTGGGATACTGCAGCCAACCTTCATGACCAAGATTTGAAATTGCCAGGACCATGTGGAGTGAAGTAGAGTAACTGTTCCATTCATTAGATGTTAGAAGCACTTTAATCAGATGTGCAACATTTTAAATCTGTACAGCCCTACTGGTCATGGCCACCAATAAATAGCATGCAAAACTTCAGTGGCTACTGATTTATTCCATAACAAAATTCCTAGTCTTGTCTATAACTTATACATCTCTAGGCAACCTGCCTGAAACACTGCCCTTTTTTCCCCCCTATAGATCTGTTTCTAGATAAATCTTTGCATCTGTCCAGCCATTTTGATTGGTACATTTGGTGGGGATTTGGGGGGGAAAATATTGAATGGTCTGTATTACATACTGGAATATCTGTGAGAACTTTGCTATAGTTACTGTTGGATTGGTGTACAGGTAAAAAGATTATTCAATTGTTACACTTAGTAGATTTCTTTTAGTTTGTTTGCTACTTAAGACTAAAAGGTTGTAGCAATCAGCAGCATCTAACTGATTTTAGAAAAATTAAGCAGGGTCCGACTGGGTTAACACTAAAATGGGAGACTGTTTGGAGCTCCTAACGGTAGATAACACTGGAAAAAAAAAATCTCCTGAAAAAGGCAATGGAAATTTTGTTGTATATTGTTGCTCAGAAAACTGTATGAAAATGTGGATGGATGTAGGAGCTGAGATGACTTTTAGGGGCTCTTTACTTTTTTGCATCTTAAATTATTGGAGTGGGGTGAAGGAAGGGAGTATATTTGTATCTTATTCATATTTATATGACTGTTTTTTTTATTCTAGCTTTCTATGCATTTATATCACTAATGTCAATAATTGTCTGATCTTCAGCATGCGTATTGTAGCAAACATGCAAGGTAGATTTGTAAACACTTAATCTCATGATGACAACATATCTCTCTATAGCCTAGATAGGCAGACCTCTCTTGTCATTTGTTGGGATTTGGATATGTGTGTGTGTTTGTTTAAGATAATTGTGGTTAATTGCTGTGGCTATCTTCTTTGAATCTTTCAGTCCTTAAAAATATTCCAGTGTTAACAGTTGTATAATAAAATTAGATGATTCATCTCTTATGGTTCTGGCCAGTGTATAAAGCTTGAAATAAAGGCCACAAAGATCAGGACAAGCTGAGACAGATCTGTTCAGGAAGTAATTGTGACTACATTGCCACTCTTCTAAATTGCTGATATAGTACTGCTAAGTGAATTTAGTTGTAAAAGATGAAGTCCTGCTCTACTTCACTGGACACAAATATGTAAAGTGATGAGAGAAGACTCTATATTATAGTTATAATCCAATCTAACACTTTCTTCTCAGCAAGGAAAGATACCCTCCCCTCATCCCCCCCCAGGGGTGAGATTAAAAAATGTTAGCAACTGGTTCTCTGCTCAGTTGCTGGATGGGCATAGCCATGGTGGGCATGGCCTACTCGGCCTCTTGCTCCATGGTGGGAGAGGTGTTTTCATCCTCCCCAGGCTCCAGAGGCCCTCCAGAGGCCAGAAACAGCCCTGTTTTTGGACTTCTGATACTTCCAGTAGACCCATTTTTCACCCTCCCCAGGCTCCAGAGGCTTTTCCTGAGCCCCCAGGACGGCGAAAACAGCATCCCCTGGGCTCCGGAGGTGCTCCGGAGGCTGGAAACAGACCCTTCTCTGGACTTCCAGGAGGCCCATTTTTCACTCTTCCAGATCCTCCACACAGGCCCTGCATTTACCTGGCATGATGAACAGGCCATGTGGAGATTCCTGGGAGGGGAGATGCTGGGTGGGCAGAGCCAGCCCGTCCTTTCAACAACTGGTTTGGTGAACCAGATGCAATCTGGTTTGCCCAAACTGGTGCCCACCGGCTGAATCCCACCCCTGCCACCTCCATCTATCTATAGTCATATAAAACTGTACCATATGTGTGTGTGTGTGTATGTATATATGTATGTATGCATGTACACACACACACACACACACACACACACACACACACACACACACATGACCTTGCAATATTCCTAGCAAGATTTCAGAAACGGCTTGCCATTGCCTGATTCCATGGGTTGGAGAGAGAGTGGATGTCTGGTCCAAGTTCATCCATTGCCTTTGTACCTAAGGTTAAGGTGACCAGACATCCCGATTTCAGCGGGACAGTCACGATTTATAACAATTTGTCCCGTGTCCCGGGGTGTTTTTAAAAAGTCCCGATTTTCTGGCTTCATGTTGAAAGCCCAGTGGATTTGCTTAAGAAATCCTAACCCGGGCAAGACAAAAGACACTCTGTCTAACTAACCTCTCTCTCTGTCTCAGTACTTTCATTGAAGATATTAAAACGTTAAAGCAACAAAACGGAACCCCCCCTCCCTTTTACCTCATTTTATAAGAAAAAATGACCAAGTACCATAGAGCTGCAGAAAATACTTGGCTAGAGAAGCTGCGAGTGTTACTTCCTGGATTTGTAGTTATTTTGTATTAACATCTATATCATTCTGGATTGACTTGGAGTGCTCACTTGTGCCTGCTGGTAAGTGAGCTGGGTTTTTTCTTTTCTTTTTTAATGTATTTTAAAATAATATTTTACTTATTGTGCATAGGATTTTTTAAAAGTTTTATTCTGTGTGGATTCTTTTTTTAAATTGTCTTAGACTATTTAAAAAAAGATTCTATCCAAAATACAAAATACCAGCTGCAGTTATTCACTTAAGAACTGTGGCAAGAAAGGTGGTATAGTGACCAAAGTTACAATGGCATTGAAAAAAGTGACTGATGACCATTTTTAACACTTAGCGACCATTTTCACACTTAGCGACCGTTGCAGCATCCTCATGGTCACGTGATCAAAATTTTGATGTTTGGCAACAGATTCGTATTTATGATGATTTCAGTGTTCTGGAGTCATGTAATCACCTTTTGACAAAGTCAAATGGGGAAACCAGGTTCACTTATGTTACTAACTTATCAGCTGCAGTTATTCACTTAAGAACTGTGGCAAGAAAGGTGGTATAGTGACCAAAGTTACAATGGCATTGAAAAAAGTGACTGATTACCATTTTTCACACTTAGTGACCATTTTCACACTTAGCAACCGTTGCAGCATCCTCATGGTCACGTGATCAAAATGTTGATGTTTGGCAAGAGTTACAATTTATATTTGTAAATTGTAGTTATGTTGAAATAAAAAATATTACAATACTATTTTTGCGTTATATGAAAATTTTTGTTGCTCCATATAAAATTTTTAATCAAGCCTTCCCCCACCCCGGTCAAAGGTGTCCCTCTTTACCAATCTGAAAATCTGGTCATCTTACCTAAGGTGGGACTAGAACACATAGTCTCCCAGTTTTTAGCTTGTCACCTTAACTACTGCCTGACTCCTCAAAGATTATTACCAATTTAAGTCAAAAATTGATACAACTTAATAATCACCCCCAGTTTTACATATTTATTTATTTTATTTATTTATTATTAAAATTTATATGCTGCACAAAGCCCGAAGGACTCCTGGCGGCTTACAAAAAAAGAAAAAGAGAAAGAAAAAAAGAAAAAACACAGTTTAAAATCACAAAACCACATGCATTCATTCTAACCGGGGCTGGATCTCAACAATGAGGTCAACAGCCCCAGGCCTGCCGGAACAGCCAGGTATACAGATACTGTACATAATATGCTCATATTTCCTCTTTGTTTAAGGAAATAAGACTCAGATTTGGTTCAGGAAGTGGAGCTTCACAGTTCATTCCTTTCCCAAAAGAAAGGATCCTTTCTCCATTCCTTGTGTCACATCACATCACTGTTAATCTCATATTGTGTCCAATTGCATGGTCCAAAATGTACATGATGGTGGTCATGTGTTGCAATCCAACTATGCCTGTTTTGTGCCTGTGTGTTTGTTGCAGGGCTCAACAAGGAGTAGCGCTTGGATCATAATACTGATACCTTGCAGATTTTGACAAACACATACACATGCACATAGAGATATCACTAAACCTGCAGATGTTGACTCCTCCTGTAAGACACCTGTGCATCCTATCCTTTCGTATTGTACGTCCTCAAAGGCTTTACAACTAAGTATAGCATTTCTTTGATAGAAGAGGAAACTTGGAGTGTAAAAGATAGATCAGTGACTGTGAAACTGAATCTAGGAAATAAAGAGGGAGAGGAGACAGTGGTTGTTTCTTGTGAAATGAAAGCTGGACTGAGTCTCTGAAAGATTTGCACTTTAGTTCTTTAATGCATTACACCAATGGTGTTGTTTTCTTTAGCCAAGGCAAATAAAAGGAGAATTTTCTTTCCAATTAATTATGGATTTTTACTCTTTCACTGACAAATTGATCTTGGTTTTACACACAATTGGATTTTGTCCAAGCCACAAATGATTCAGATTAGAAATAAAGAAAGGTGGCCTGAATAAACCTTTAATTAATTCTATTGAACTTTTACTTCAGAAGCAATATACCCTAAAGGGAAAAAACAAAATTCTATCTATTTTCAATAAAGTTTTTTAAGCTAATTATTTGCTTTAGGGGGGAAAAAGGAAATGTCTTCTTTTTCTTTTTCTTTCTTTTTCTTTCTTTCTTTCTTTCTTTTTCTTTCTTTCTTTCTTTCTTTTTTTGTCTTCCTCTTTCCTTAATTCCTTTTCCATCTCTCCTACAGAAACTGTAGGAAGAACAAGGTTTTATTCATTCAGGTTCAATCAATACATTTGTGTGTGTTACAGTCTTCTATGCTTTAGATAAACAGGATTTTTAATCAAAATAATGAATTTCCTATTGAGATTATGAGCCTGCTCAGTACATGTAGCATTCTAGCTGACTATTGGAAGAGAAGAAAAATAAATAAAATAAAATGGGGAAACAAAGGGAAGAAATTATGCACTCCACAATATGTAATTCATAAACCTCACTTGATATTTCAATGTGTAGTGAAGCACATTTACTTTCAGACTAAAAGAAGGAACAGTCCCAAAGTAAGAGCAAATACAATAATAATATTGTGCCCTGTTTCTACTCTGTTATATACTTCATGACAATAGGACTTTACAAATATTTATTGATGTACAATGAATTTTTTATTTTATCCTCAGTTCTGTAAATATTTCATTTCAATAGCCTAGCCTATTCAGTTATTTTGGTAGCTGTATTATAGAAGAGTGTTTATAGATACTCCCCTAGCAACGAAGGTTGACTTACATACAATATCTATGAAAGATCCTAGAACATTTTACAAGTCAGGACTGGTGGAGATGTTCTAGTAGCACTAAGTCTGAAAACAATGCTCTCTTCTGTAATTTAAGGAAGAGGGCACTATAATTATGATACATTGGGAATGTCTGAAGTTCTTTTTGTTTCATACTTTGTACTAAGAGCTGATCCATTAAAATCAATGAGAACTGATGCCATTATTGGCATTTGCCTACAATTTAATTGTATTGTGGAATAATCTGCTTTTGATCTTTTTTCATAAATTTGCAAAGTAAGCATGGGAAAAAATACATGTAACCTTTTGGTCTGTCTATGTAATTCAGTTTTCCTTCTTGCATCAGCTACAATGCAGTTGCTACAAAAGAGAAAGCAAATTAGCCAAAATTACACTGGCTATATAGAGACAGTACCTCTAACCAGAAAGAAAACAGTCTTTTCCTCTGTTTGGAATCTGTTGAACCAGGAATGTTTCCTTTTAGTCACAATTATGATAGCCTACAAGTGTCATAGGATCCTTGCCAGATGAGGGAGATGACACATCACTGCTTGCTATCATATTAATTGTATCTCCCTCTGAAACACCATCCATATTCATCTTCTTGAAATAAGATAGTTTTGAATCATTCTTAATTCAGTTCCTGCAAATAACAGCCAACCCCAAAATGTAAGGAAAATTAGATCTCCAAGGATTAGATCCTTAGATTAGATATAGGTATCTCCCACCTATAAGTTTCTTGCCTACAGAAGGAAAATGTTTTCGTTGTCCTAATTACATCTAGAATTTATCTTAGGAAACAGTTGTTTATATTAATGGTGGTTCGGGCATGTGTACGTGTGATTCAATTCTATTTTGTTCATTTGATCCATTATTTCACTTTGTTATAGACCGGATATCTCTTCTAATAATTTGTCAATTAAGAGCCTACTTTGGAGTTGGCCCATCAATATGATTAGTTTTTTTGCTGTGTTCTCTTAAAGGATGTTTTCCACATTAGCATTTTCAGCCACATGTTTAAAAGAGATGCAAAAAAATTTTTTTTTGCAAAGTTATGGCAAATTTCTACAGGCTTTCCACTGATACAATAAATTGAAATTCTGATGGGGTTTTTTTGAGGGGGGGTTAATGATAAGGAATAGGATATAGGATGGAAATATATCTGTTTGTAATCTTACAAGGAATGAAGACTTATTAAATTTATCTACTGTATATTTGTAACAAAGGTTGGAAGTCACTTCTTGATATATTTCTTTTATTTGTATTTATTATTTTCTTTCTTTTTCATCTTTCTTTTTCTTTTCTTTCTTTTTCTTCTTTCTTACACTTTTTCTTATTTCTTTCTAAACTGTTTTATTAACCTTAGCTTCTATTATCTGTTATAATCAAAAAGCTTATTAAAATTGCAAACAAACAAGAACAAAAGAAATTTGTTTTAAAGATTGCTGCCTCCCCCAAATGGGCAGGAATAGCTATTTTATAATGAACAAATTTGTATGTTCACACACATGAGATTTGTGGCAGGAGAAAATATTTCTTTGCAAATCAATTATTGTAGCTATGAGTGAACAATGAACTCTCCTTTTATGTAAAAGTCTTCACAAATCATTTATTAGATTACTAAATAAGAGTCACTTCTTTGAATCCGCCTCTCTTCCTGGATAGTAAGGGCTACTTTGCAAGGTGCAAGTTTATTTTGAGTGACAATCTATACCTATTAGTACAAGTAGTTATTCTAGCCCATCATTTTGATTGGCAATACCTAAAAAAAATAAATTCCAATAGTCATTTTACTTACATGAATTCAAGCCAAGGAAAACTTTCCTTTAGTTTTTGGCTCAAGAATAATTTTTATTGTTGTTTCTTGCAAGAAGAAATACTCAATCCAACTGTTAAATCTTCATCCTTTATTTTCATTACAGCAGATTCATTTCTGTGACCAAATATTCTTTGCCACTCTGCATGATTATTAGTACGCATGCACTCTGTTTGCTTTGGTTTGCGAGAAGTGCAGCAAATTAATAGCACTGTTTTGTCTTTCCTTTTAACATTATTTGGTGGTCTTTTGTAGCAGTGCAAAGTTCACTGTTAAGCACAATTTTGCAACAATATTGCATAAGATAAGAGATGCACATAAGGTGCATAGAATTCTACTATATACTATTCTTGAAAAATTACATTCTCAATTTTTGTGTTTGTGTGATTTATTAGGCTTTTCAGTTTAATACTGTCTTTTTCACATTGATCCCTCAGTATTTCATTTCCTAAATTAATATTTTCTTGTAAGATTTATCAAGGCTTATAAACACATCCTTGTTGCAGATACATTGATTGATGCAGCAGTAATAAAAAAACGTGTTTGTTTTTATCTATGTAACAGCAGCAAAAAGAAATGTAAAGAAAGATGGCAGATGATTCTTCCTCTCTTTGCATCCTGAAGAAAATACTTTGGTGAGCAGAAATGATGGATCCAACACACTGCACTGGAAAGAGCTGTGGGAAAGAGAAGAGATCCTGCTTTTTCTCTTGACTCACTGCCAAAACATCAATGGCCCTTAATGTCTGTGGGTCACAGTGTTATTCAATATACAATAGAAATGATTGACTGGTCCCAGACAGAACTTGATAATGAGGATCGGAAGACATGAAACCTAATGATAATGTTCCATGCTTTGCATCCAAAAGGTGATCAGTTGTATCTGCCAAGTGTTGAGTGAGAGTGCAGATTTCTATAGGTAAAACAAATTGTGGAGGAAGAAAAGCATGATCTAAATGGCTACATTAAGAAAAGCTAAGAACCCTTGCTAAAGGAAGTCCATCAAGGAAAGCTCTTGAAAACAACAAAACTGAAGGCTGAATTTAGTAAAAAAAACAATTGAAAACCAATTTGTTAATTTGAAGAACAAGCCAATTCACAGTCAATATCTAAAAAATATAAAAAGAAAAGCTAATAAAAAAAATCCCACATGCAGTTGGTTAAGATCAGAAGTATTAAAAGGAAAAGAAACCAAAGTCTTTATTTTAATGACTCAAGAACAAGCTTTGCCAATAATTGCATGAAAGTAGAAATTCAACATGTAGCATGCTATAATTAAAAAGAATGAAACAATTAACCATTTGAACAGTGGATGCAGCAAAATTTCAGAAACTTGACCACAAGCAGTTTCATGACCAACTTGCCAGAATTATTCATTGGAAACTTTGCCAGAGGCTTGGATTTGAATGTAATAATTGGTAATACTGCAATGTGCTCTACATGGGGCTGCCCTTGAAGAGCACCCGGAGACTTCAGCTAGTACAGAACGCGGCCGCGCGAGTGATTGTGGGCGCACCTCGGTTCGCCCACATAACACCTATCCTCCGCGAGCTGCGCTGGCTGCCTGTGGATCTCCGGGTGCAATTCAAGGTCTTACTTACCACCCATAAAGCACTCCATGGTAGTGGATCTGACTATCTGAGAGACCGCCTCCTGCCAATAACCTCCCTGCGTCCCAACAGATCGCATAGAGCGGGCCTCCTCCGTATTCCATCCGCCAGTCAGTGCCGACTGGCGACTACCCGGAGGAGAGCCTTCTCAGTTGCTGCTCCGACGCTATGGAACAATCTCGCCGTGGAGATTCGTACCCTGACCACAGTCCAGGCCTTCCGCACAGCCCTTAAGATCTGGCTAGCCCGTCAGGCCTGGGGATAAATTCTCTTGCCCCTCCCGAATGCTGAGTGAATGTTGTGTTTTAGTATTTTTTAGTTATTTCACATTTTTTTTCCTGTATTTTGTCTTTCACTCCCCTTCCCTTACTATTGTAAGCCGCCCTGAGTCCCCTCAGGGAAAAGGGCGGCCTATAAATGCTAAATAAAATCAAATCAAAATCAAAATCAAAAATAAAAACGTCGAACCAACACATTGAGAAAGTTTTGAAAAATGTGCAGGTGAAGATCTTATGAGACTTTAAGATCCAAAGGAAGAGTCATCTTGTTCAGTACATGCCTAATGTAATTTAAATTATCTATGTGAATTCTACTTATATGTAAACATTTCTCCTACAATAAATTATAAAGATGGTAATTCCAATTCTTAATTCTACTTTTGTTCATTTTAGAGATTCACTTCCATTATATTTCAGTATCATAAATGGGGACATTGGTGGCTCAATGGGAAAGTGATGGCTCAGTGGCTAAGATGCTGAGCTTGTCAATCAGAAAGGTCGGCAGTTTGTTGGTTCAAATCCCTAGTGCCACGTAACAGGAGTGAGCTCCCATTACTTGTCCCAGCTTCTGCTAACCTAGCAATTGGAAAGCATGTAAAAATGCAAGTAGAAAAATAGGGACCACCTTTGGTGGGAAGGTAACAGCATTCCGTGCATCTTTGGTGTTTAGTCATGCTGGCCACATGACCACGGAAATGTCTTTGAACAGTGCTGGCTCTTCGGCTTTGAAACGGAGATGGGCACTGCCCCCTAGAGTCGTGAACGACTACCACATATGTGTGGGAGAAACCTTTACATTTACCTTACCATAAAGAATGTGGTTAAAAAAAGCTACAAAAACCTCTACGCCTCTCCCAGCTAATGCTTAAACTTTAAATTAATCAGCACAATACATAGCAGTTTCTGTTGCAAATTAATAGAACTAGGGGCGGGGTTATTTCTAAAGTTCAGTAAATGCTTCTAGATTATTATTATTATTATGTGATTAATCTTTGGTGAGATTCACAGCCCTTGGGGCTGGTGGGTAGCTCAACAGCTCAAGTCCCAACCAAGAACCTAGGAACTATTAAGGTAAAGTCGGAGGATATAAGTTGTTCCAAGTAGGGTGGTTTTTTGTAGCATCAGAATGTTCAAGTCAGGTAAATTTAGAATTTCCAAATAGCAAGGTAGCTCTTTAGGTATTGCTCCAAGGGCTCCAATTACAATTGGGACAACAAACAATTTCTTTTTCCACAGTCGTTCAACTTCAATAATTTATTGTTGTTGTTGTTGTTGTTGTTGTTGTTATTATTATTATTATTATACAATTGTATCACAGCGGCCAGTTGTTTCGCCGGATTTGGCATTGGTTACTAGTCGGGCCCCACCCAGGGGCCTAGGACGTCGTAACTTATTTTCGTAATATGCGTGCAGATCCAAGCAGTGCAGCTTTTAGCATTTGACTGATGGTGATTTTGTCAATTTTAACTGTTTTAACTGTAATTCCAGTGCTTTTGGAATAGCACCCAGTGTGCCAATTACCACTGGAATTATCACTGCTGGTTTGTGCCATAGTCATTGAATTTCGATTTTTAAGTCCTGGTATCTTGCAATTTTTTCGTGTTCCTTCTCGGCGACCCTGCTATCACCTGGTATTGCGATGTCTATGATTGTGACCTTATTTTTCTCAACCAGTGTGATGTCTGGTGTATTATGCGCCAGTATTTTGTCCGTTTGTATACGGAAATCCCACAAGATCTTGACCATCTGATTTTCAGTGACTTTTTCAGGCTGATGTTCCCACCAGTTTGTTGCTGTTTTAATATTATAATTTTTGCACAAATTCCACTGGATCATTTGTGCTACTGAATTGTGCCGCAATTTATAATCAGTCTGCACGATTTTTTTACAGCAGCTGAGTATGTGATCAACAGTTTCATCAGCTTCTTTGCAAAGTCTGCATTTGGCATCATCAGAGGATTTTTCGATTTTGGCCTTAATGGCATTTGTGCGGATAGCTTGTTCTTACGCAGCCAGGATTAGTGACTCTGTTTCTTTCTTTAATGTACCTGTTGTTAACCATAACCAAGTTTGTTTACTGTCCACTTTATCTTTTTTTTTCCAGAAATTGGCCATGCAGTGCTTTGTTCTGCCAACTCTCCATTCTTGATTTTATCACATCTTTTCTGTATTCTTGTTTTGTCTGTTGGGCCTTCAGTAGATTTTTGTTCTTTACTTCGATTAATAGATGTTCTTGAGTGTCTTTTAAATAATCAGCCAGTGCATGTTTTTCTTCTTCAACTGTTTGCTTCACTTGTAATAATCCTCTGCCACCTGATTTTTGGGGCAGATATAGTCTATCAGTATCACCACGTGGATGTAAACTGTAGTGCATTGTCATTAGTTTCCTCGTTTTTCGGTCCAAAATGTCCAAATCAGCTTGTGTCCAGTTAACTATACCAGCTGTGTATCTTATAACTGGTATTGCCCAGGTATTTATGGCCTTGATTGTATTTCCACCATTCAATTTAGATTTCAAAATTTTCCTAACTCTGTTGGTGTACTCTCCCCTGACAATAGTTTTTACTTCTCTGATAATAATAATTATTATTATTATACAATTGTATCACAGCGGCCAGTTGTTTCGCCGGATTTGGCATTGGTTACTAGTCGGGCCCCACCCAGGGGCCTAGGACGTCGTGACATATTTTCGTAATATGCGTGCAGATCCAAGCAGTGCGGCTTTTTGCATTTGACTGATGGTGATTTTGTCAATTTTTAACTGTTTTAAATGTAATTCCAGTGCTTTTGGAATAGCACCCAGTGTGCCAATTACCACTGGAATTACCATTGCTGGTTTGTGCCATAGTCGTTGAATTTCGATTTTTAAGTCCTGGTATCTTGCGATTTTTTCATGTTCCTTCTCGGCGACCCTGCTATCACCTGGTATTGCGATGTCTATGATTGTGACCTTATTTTTCTCAACCAGTGTGATGTCTGGTGTATTATGCGCCAGTATTTTGTCGGTTTGTATACGGAAATCCCACAAGATCTTGACCATCTGATTTTCGGTGACTTTTTCAGGCTGATGTTCCCACCAGTTTGTTGCTATTTTAATATTATAATTTTTGCACAAATTCCAATGGATCATTTGTGCTACTGAATTGTGCCGCAATTTATAATCAGTCTGCACGATTTTTTTACAGCAGCTGAGTATGTGATCAACAGTTTCGTCAGCTTCTTTGCAAAGTCTGCATTTGGCATCATCAGAGGATTTTTCGATTTTGGCCTTAATGGCATTTGTGCGGATAGCTTGTTCTTGCGCAGCCAGGATTAGTGACTCTGTTTCTTTCTTTAATGTACCTGTTTTTAACCATAACCAAGTTTGTTCCCTGTCCACTTTATCTTTTATTTTTTCCAGAAATTGACCATGCAGTGCTTTGTTCTGCCAACTCTCCATTCTTGATTTTATCACATCTTCTCTGTATTCTTGTTTTGTCTGTTGGGCCTTCAGTAGATTTTTGTTCTTTACTTCGATTAATAGATGTTCTTGAGTGTCTTTTAAATAATCAGCCAGTGCATGTTTTTCTTCTTCAACTGTTTGCTTCACTTGTAATAATCCTCTGCCACCTGATTTTCGGGGCAGATATAGTCTATCAGTATCACCACGTGGATGTAAACTGTAGTGCATTGTCATTAGTTTCCTGGTTTTTCGGTCCAAAAGGTCCAAATCAGTTTGTGTCCAGTTAACTATGCCAGCTGTGTATCTTATAACTGGTATTGCCCAGGTATTTATGGCCTTGATTGTATTTCCACCATTCAATTTAGATTTCAAAATTTTCCTAACTCTGTTGGTGTACTCTCGTCTGACAATAGTTTTTACTTCTCCATGCTTGATGTTATCCAACTGCAGAATGCCTAAGTATTTGTAGGCTTCATTTTCTTTGCATTTAATTAGTTGGCCATTGGGCATTTCAATTCCCTCAGATGCAGTGATTTTGCCCCTTTTTATGGATACAGTGGCGCATTTTTCCATGCCAAACTGCATTGAAATATCGGTGCTGAATACTCGGACTGTATTTGTCAATGATTGGATTTCTATTTCTGACTTTCCATAGAGTTTCAAATCATCCATATATAGTAAATGCAAAAATTTTTCAGCTTTTTTGGCTGTTTGGTAGCCTAATTTCATTTTTTTTAAGATTACTGATAGTGGGATCATTGCGATGATGAAGAGAAGAGGTGAAAGTGAATCACCCTGGAAAATTCCTCGCTTGATATTAACCATTACGTAGCTCTCATTCCCTACTGCCAACTCAGTTCTCCATTGTTTCATTGCCTTTTCAGTAAAGGATGTAATATTTTTGCTAATGCCAGTTGTTTCTAAGCATTTTATGATCCAACTATGTGGCAGTGAGTCAAATGCCTTTTTGTAATCAATCCAGACCATATTCAAGTTCGTTTTTCTGTTCTTACAATTTTCTAATATCATTTTATCAATTAGAAGCTGATCTTTTGTGCCCCTGCTCCTTCTTTTGTTGCCTTTTTGCTCTACTGGCAAGATGTTGTTTGTTTCCAAATAATCCATCATGTTATCTGCAATAATGCCTGTGAGTAATTTGAAGGTTGTTGGCAAGCATGTTATTGGTCTATAGTTTTCAGGTGTTGTTCCTTTAGTTGGATCTTTCTGAATCAAGTATGTTTTTCCAGTTGTCAACCATTCATCAATTTGGCCCTTTTGTAAAATTTCATTCAGTTGCCTGGCCAATATTGCATGTAAACTGGTCAGATATTTGAGCCAGAAACCATGTAATTGGTCCTTTCCAGGTGATGTCCAATTCTTTACCTTTTTAACTCGATTTTTGACCATCTCAGTTGTTATTTCTAATACTTGCATTTGTTTGTTGCCAATGCTTTTCTCAAAGTCATGTATCCACTTTGCTTCCTTGTTGTAGTCCTTTGCATTTTCCCACAATTCTTTCCAGAATTCAACTGTGGCCTGTTTTTCTGGTTTTTTTCCGGTGACTTTTTCAGGCTGATGTTCCCACCAGTTTGTTGCTGTTTTAATATTATAATTTTTGCACAAATTCCAATTGATCATTTGTGCTACTGAATTGTGCCGCAATTTATAATCAGTCTGCGTGATTTTTTTACAGCAGCTGAGTATGTGATCAACAGTTTCATCAGCTTCTTTGCAAAGTCTGCATTTGGCATCATCAGAGGATTTTTCGATTTTGGCCTTAATGGCATTTGTGCGGATAGCTTGTTCTTGCGCAGCCAGGATTAGTGACTCTGTTTCTTTCTTTAATGTACCTGTTTTTAACCATAACCAAGTTTGTTCCCTGTCCACTTTATCTTTTATTTTTTCCAGAAATTGACCATGCAGTGCTTTGTTCTGCCAACTCTCCATTCTTGATTTTATCACATCTTTTCTGTATTCTTGTTTTGTCTGTTGGGCCTTCAGTAGATTTTTGTTCTTTACTTCGATTAATAGATGTTCTTGAGTGTCTTTTAAATAATCAGCCAGTGCATGTTTTTCTTCTTCAACTGTTTGCTTCACTTGTAATAATCCT